>NC_091573.1:29743053-29758053 GCF_042767895.1 Penaeus vannamei
CCATCCCCCCTACCTTCCTCTCCCTCTCTCCCCTCTCCCCTCCCTTCCCTTTACTCTCCCACCCCACCCTGACACCTCCTCCCTACCCTGCCTTCCCCTCCCCACCCCAGACACCTCCCCTCCCTCCCCCCGCCTCCCCCTGCCCCCACCCCTCCCCCCTCCCCCCCTTTTCGAGTGGCCATCGCCGAAACTCTCAAGAAAGAACAAAAAATGATTAATATAATTAAAAAAAAGAAAAAAAGAAATAGTGAAAGAGAGGGATAGAGATAGAGAGAGAGAGAAAGCATGTAGCGATGACTGTTATCTTGGCGCCCACGGTCTCCCCCCAGAGGGAGTTGTGGGCGCGCGTCCTCATTCGAAATCGATGCTTCATATCCATTAAGCGTGAATGCAAGACCACGGGGGAAATTTATTAGAAACATTGTGCAACAGAGCGAGGTTTGTTTTCGTCGCCTTTGTCGCTCCTTCTCCCTTTCTCTCCTTCTTTATCGTTCTCTCTCTTCCTTTCTCTTCTTCGTTATTGCTCCTTCTTCCTTTCTCTCCTTCTTTATCGCTCTCTCTCTTCCTTTCTCTTCTTCGTTATTGCTCCTTCTCCCTTTCTCTCCTTCTTTATCGCTCCTTCTCCCTTTCTCTCCTTCTTTATCGCTCTCCCTCCCTTCCTATCCTTCTTTATGGCTCTCACTTTCTCTCCTTTATTGCTCTCCCTTCCTTTCTCTCCTTCTTTAACGCTCCTTCTCCCTTTCTCTCCTTCTTTATTGCTCTCCCTCTCTTTCTCTCCTTTATTGCTCTTCACCCCTTTCTCTCCTTCTTTATCGCTCTCCACTCCTTTCTCTCCTTCATTATCACTCTCCCTCCCTTTCTTTCTTTCTTTCTCGTTCTCCCTCCCTTCCTATCCTTCTTTATTGCTCTCACTTTCTCTCCTTTATTGCTCTCCCTCCCTTTCTCTCCTTCTTTATCGCTCCTTCTTCCTTTCTCTCCTTCTTTATCGCTCTCCCTCCCTTTCTCTCCTTCTTTATCGCTCCTTCTTCCTTTCTCTCCTTCTTTATCGCTCTCCCTCCTTTTCTCTCCTTCTTTATCGCCCTTTCTTCCTTTCTCTCCTTCTTTATCGCTCTCCCTTCCTTTCTCTCCTTCTTTATCGCTCTCCCTCCCTTTCTCTCCTTCTTTATCGATCTCTCCCTTTCTCTCCTTCTTTATCGCTCCCCCTCCCTTTCTCATCTTCTTTTTCGCTCTCCCTCCCTTTCTCTCCTTCTTTATCGCTTTCCCTCCTTTTCTCTCCTTCTTTATCGCTCTCCCTCCCTATCTCTCCTTCTTTATCTCTCTTTCTTCCTTTCTCTCCTTCTTTATCGCTCTCCCTCCCTTTCTCTCCTTCTTTATCTCTCCCTCTTCCTTTCTCTCCTTCTTCATCGCTCTCCCTCTCCCTTTCTCTCCTTCTTTATCGCTCTCCCTCCCTTTCTCTCCTTCTTTATCGCTCCCTCTTCGTTTCTCTTCTTCTTTATCGCTCTCCCTCCCTTTCTCTCCTTCTTTATCGCTCTCCCTCCCTTTCTCATCTTCTTTATCGCTCTCCCTCCCTTTCTCTCCTACTTTAACGCTCCCCCTCCCTTTCTCTCCTTCTTTATCGCTCTCTCTCCCTTTCTCTCCTTCTTTATCGCTCTCCCTCCCTTTCTCTCCTTCTTTATTGCTCTCCCTCCCTTTCTCTCCTTCTTTATCGCTCTCTCTCCCTTTCTCTCCTTCTTTATCGCTCTCCCTCCCTTTCTCTCCTTCTTTATCGCTCTCCCTCTCTTTCTCTCCTTCTCTATCACTCCCCTTTCCTTTATCCTCTTCTTTACTCCCTTCACTTTCATTCCCTATCTTCTTTCTTCCTCCCTTTCCTTTTATCATTCTTCTCCTTCTCTACGATTCCTACCTTCCTTCTTCTCCCATGTCCTCCCTTCCCACTTTTTCTGTCTTTATTCCTTCCCCTTTCTCTCCCATTCTTCCCTCCCTCTCTCTCCCTTTCCCTCCCTTCCCCCTTTCCGTCTCCTTATCCCTTCCCCTTTCTCTCCATTTCCTCCTTCTCCCATCCTCTCCCTTCCCCTTTTCTCCCTTTATCGATCCTCCTTTCTCTCCTTCTCTCCCTTTTCCTTTTTCTTTTTCTCCCTCTTCCTCTCCCTCCACGAATCCCCCCCTCCCCCCTTTCCTGGACGGCGGGGGGGAGGGGGGTAAGTGTAGCTCAAGACAGATGTTTGTCCTCACCTCGAGCAGTTATTGCATTAATTACGCAAATTATAATTATATAATTATCATAATTAATGTCATAATTATAATTTTGAATGTCATAATTATCATTATTATTGTCATTATTAATGGGATTGTCATCAAAATCATCATAATTAGCAGAATTATTGCAGAAATCATCATAATTATTCCTCAAACTCGAAGGAGTGACGGGTGAGTAAATGAATAAGGATTCGATGGGGAAAGGACTCAGTGGGAGGATGAATGAGTAAATGAGTAAGGATTTGATGAACAGAATCCTTGGTGGGAGGATGGGTGAGTAAATATGTACGTGATAGAAAACGAAGGAGTGACGGGTGCGTAAATGAGTAAGGATTTGATGGAGACAAGGAGGGAGGAATGAGGAAAAAATGGATAGGTGAGTAAGTGCGTAGGTATCCGATAAAAGAAAAAAATAGAGATGAGAGAGTGAGTAAACTACTAATTATTTGATAAAGATGAGGAATGCCCTTTGGAGGAAAAAAAAGGATGAGTAAGTGAATAACGGTTCGATAACGTAAAGGAGAGAATGAGTAACGACAGAGCAAAGATAAGGGAAGGATAAGATGGGTAATACGTCAAGCTTTGATAAAGATAAGAAAAACCGGTAGAAGGAAAGATAAGGTTAAATGAATAAAAGAATCAGATCAGAGAGAGAGTGAGAGAATGAAAGAGATAGAGAGAATGAGAGAGAGAGAGAGAGAGAGAGGGAGAGGGAGAGGGAGAGGGAGAGAGAGAGAGAGAGAGAGAGAGAGAGAGAGAGAGAGAGAGAGAGAGAGAGAGAGAGAGAGAGAGAGAGAGAGAGAGAGAGAGAGAGAATGAGAGAGAGAGAGAGAGAGACTGACAGATGGGCAAAAAGACTGGCAGACAGACTGAGATATAGAGACAGACAGACCGATAGACAGAGGCAGACTGACAGACATACAAATAAACAGACACAGACAGAGATAAAATAAGAAAACCAGAGCTAAACAAAAACAAAAAATACGATGTAAATCCGAAAGTGTAACCTATAAGAAAAAAAAAAGAAAAAAAAACATAGACTTTTCATCTCAACTAATTTCAATTACGTTCCCTTCACACTACGCCAAGAACATCATAATCAGCTGTTTACCATAATAACTCAGAGATTACGGTCTGCGGAAGTCCGTCCGTGTGATAAGTTTCAAGGTTGTTAAGTTAAGTTTAATGAACTCGTTTAAGCTTAGATATTTCGTATAATTGCGACGGTTTTCATGTCATTTCGTTGTTGATGTTTTGGTTATTTTAGGTTTAAAGTAGAAAAAAAGATGTTAAAAGTTTTATAGAAGCTTCTATGGTGTGTATATGTGTTCGTATTACTTTTTTTTGTTGTGATCTTTTTTCTATTTGTCTGTCTCTTTTTGTTTATCTTTTTGTCTGTATGTATGTCTATTCTGTCTGTCTGTCTCTGTTTATGTATGTTTCTTTGTTCGTAGCTGTCTGTCTCTGTCTGTCAGTCAGCCTCTGTCTGCGTGTGTATGTGAGGGAGGGAAAGACAGAGAGAGTCTGAACTAAGCCACGCCCCCTTCGCACATAACCTCCGACCTTCACCCTGACCCATACCAAACCTCAACACCGAGTCACGGGTCAGCTCAGACACCGCCTCCTCCAGGGCTGACCACCACCCCAGGAGCCGGGCCGGGTCTACCTCCGCGAACCCGGCCACCCACGTCTTCGACCTCCGCCTCATGCTACCAATAAACCTCCGAATCAGATGGTACGTTTCCCTGCACCGCCAACGTGGGAGCCGTACCACAACACACCCTTCAAAAAATAGTGCTGGAATCCCAACAAGAAGAGAGGGAGAGGGAGGGTGGAGACAAGGAGAGAGAGAGAGAGAGTTGGAGGGCTGGAGGGAGGGAGGGAGGGAGGGAGGGAGGGAGGGAGGAGGAGGGAGGGAGGAGAGAGAGAGAGAGAGAGAGAGAGAGAGAGAGAGAGAGAGAGAGAGAGAGAGAGAGAGAGAGAGAGAGAGAGAGAGAGAGAGAGAGAGAGAGAGAGAGAGAATGAGAGAGAGAGAATGAGAGAGAGAATGAGAGAGAGAGAGAATGAGAGAGAGAGAGAGAGAGAGAGAGAGAGAGAGAGAGAGAGAGAGAGAGAGAGAGAGAGAGAGAGAGAGAGAGAGAGACAGAGAGAGAGAGGAGGGGGAGGAAGTAAAAGAATGAGAGTGAAAAAGAGAGAGAGAACAAAAACAGAACAGAAGATATAAGAGTAACGAGAAAAAAAGAGAAGGAATGAAAGCAGACAAAGGAAGAAACGGGGAGGAGGGTCTAAAAAGAAAAAGGAGAGAAGAGAGAGAGAATAAAAATGGAGGCCGAATGTCTGTTTGTCTTTTCAAAAAACCTAATCTAGGCATGAATAATATTTACTTCATTCTACCGTCTTATTTGCATTTAGATGTAGATCAGATAGCAGTACCAAGGGATTCCGTCCTTTGTGAACAATATTTTCGTCCTATACAACCCGGAAATGAATATCAAAGGATATAGAATCAGCGTTTTAGTAAATCAAGAAACATACTGTCTTATCTTTTTTTGTTGTTGTTGATTTTAAGCCTTTAATTAATCAAATATCTATAACCAGACACCGTATTATGATAGAAATACCTAGTAGATATTATCCAAAATCGTTCTGGAGTGTGTTTTTATTTTTTCATTTTATCTATTCATTTTATTTATATATTTATTCATCTATTTTTGATCTTCTTCCTCTTATTTTTATTCTTCTGTCTATGCCGAAAGCAGATATTGATACGAAAATTAACCCTAGGCGCTGCAAGGGAACCGTAAAGAACAAAATCTATTCATTATGCAACCCGGATCTTCAGCGGAACAGCACAAACAATCTTATAATAAGCGAAGCCGCGTCCAAAACAACGTTAATGGGAGGCTATCATACCTTAGCGAGGATGAGCATTCCCTTCATAATTATAGAAATCCGTGAGCCGTTCGTTACGCCGCAATTGGACACGTTAAGCTATCGTCCTGCGAGTTTTCTTGGCTCGGAATGGCTTGTGTTATATGCCTCGGTATTAGATATGGCCGGATTACAGTCCCCGTTTATAAAGCGGTCCTCACCTCTCGTTGAGTTGATGTTAATGCCTGTTTAGATTCTGGGTTCCTGGGGATTATTGCTTCGGCGCTCATACACGCACACATGCATACACACACACACACACACGCACACACGCACACACACATATATATATATATATATATATATATATATATATATATATATATATATATATATATATATATATACTATATACATATATATATGTGTGTGTGTGTGTGTGTGTGTGTGTGTGTGTGTGTGTGTGTGTGTGTGTGTGTGTGTGTGTGTGTGTGTGTGTGTGTGTGTGTGTGTGTGTGTGTGTGTGCGTGTGAGTGTACAGAGAGAGAGAGAGAGAGAGAGAGAGGGAGAGAGAGAGAGAGAGAGAGAGAGAGAGAGAGAGAGAGAGAGAGAGAGAGAGAGAGAGAGAGAGAGAGAGAGAGAGAGAGACGACAGAGACAGAGAGAGAATGAGAGAAGCCAATGAAAAACTTGAAAAATAGACAATGAGGCAGATTTTAAAGAAAAAATAATAATAATAATAAATGATAATAATAATAAATAAATACTAACAACCAAGATGGAAACGAACACACACACACACACACACACACACACATACACACACACACACACACACACACACAGAGAGAGAGAGAGAGAGAGAGAGAGAGAGAGAGAGAGAGAGAGAGAGAGAGAGAGAGAGAGAGAGAGAGAGAGAGAGAGAGAGAGAGAGAGAGAGAGAGAGAGAGAGAGAGAGAGAGAGAGAGAGAGAGAGAGAGAGAGAGAGAGAGAGAGAGAGAGAGAGAGAGAGAGAGAGAGAGAGAGAGAGAGAGAGAGAGAGAGAGAGAGAGAGAGAGAGAGAGAGAGAAAGAAAGAGAGAAAGAAACGGAATAAAGAGAGAAAGAGAGAAAGAAAGAAAGTAAGAGAGAACGAAAGAAAGAAAGAACGAAAGAAAGAAGAAAGAAAGAAAGAAAGAAAGAGTGAAAGAAAGAAAGAAAGAGAGAAAGAAAGAGAGGGAAAGAAAGAAAGAGAGAAAGAAAGAGAAGAAAGAAAGAAAGAAAGAAAGAAAGAAAGAAAGAGAGAAAGAAAGAAAGAAAGAAAGAAAGAAAGAAAGAAAGAAAGAAAGAAAGAAAGAAAAAGAAAGAAAGAAAGAAAGAAAGAAAGAAAGAAAGAAAGAAAGAAAGAAAAAATAACCGAAATTTAACCACCACCACCCCGACACCCGCCCTCACATATCGTGGGCGGTTCTTGGGCGTCATTATTTGCAGCCGAGTCTCCGCCGCCCGACTGGAGTATAATGACTATTCTGGGAAACTGTCACGCCGGAGTGACGACCGAATTACCTCACTCCTTCGCCCTTATGAGGAGAGGAAAATTTTCGAACGCAGAAACACGTGACTTAAATGAATACGTGCATGCATTTACCTGTGTGTTTGTGTGTATGTGTGTGTTTGTATTTAGGTATAGATAGGTAGATAGGTAGGTAGATAGGTAGATAGATAGGTAGATAGGTAGGTAGATGGATAGATAGATAGGTAGATAGATAGGTAGGGAGATGGATAGATAGGTAGGTAGGTAGGTAGGTAGATAAGTAGGTAGGAAGATGGATAGATAGATAGGTAGATAGAGAGTTAGGTAGATGGATAGATATATAAATGAATTGATAGATTAATAAATATGTTAAGTGTATGTGTTTTTTCTGATTAAAAAATATCTTATAACCAGTTTGTTTAGAAAAAAAAAAGTATAATCAATACTGCTATTTATATTTCATTTTCGATGTCATTATTTACTTTTAAAACACTTATTATTACCAGTCAGAAAGCTCCCGATACATTCATTAAGGATATTGTCAAACCTATGTATTCTGTGTCTTTATTTCAGATACATAGATACGCTTCTTTATTTATGTAAGGTCTCATGGCGAGTAGCAATCAAAGGTTCTGTAGTTCATATATATGCATGTATGTGTGTGTGTGTGTGTGTGTGTGTGTGTGTGTGTGTGTGTGTGTGTGTGTGTGTGTGTGTGTGTGTGTATAGACACACACACACACACACACACACACACACACACACACACACACTATATATATATATATATATATATATATATATATATATATATATATATATATATATATATATATATATACATATATACATATATATCCATATATACAAGAAACCACTCGACTACTGAGAAGTAACAAAAATGATACAAATCTGAAAACTGTGACAATATCCAGGAGTGTCGGAGAATCATTTCCCGAGAGGATTCGTAATCGGTGTGTCATGTCACCCCTCACGACGTCTTCTGAAGATTGACCATATGGCTGGAAGAAAGAGAGGGAGAAGGAAGAGAGAGAGAAAGGGAGAGAGAGGGAGAGAGGGGGAAGAGGGAGAGAGAGAGACACACAAACAGACAGAAAGCGAAAGAGAGAGAGAGGGGGGGGATGAGAGAGAGAGTGAGAGAGAGGCAGACGGACAGACAGAAAGGGAAAGAAAGAAAGCGAGAGAGAGAGAGAGAGAGAGAGAGAGAGAGAGAGAGAGAGAGAGAGAGAGAGAGAGAGAGAGAGAGAGAGAGAGAGAGAGAGAGAGAGAGAGAGAGAGCGAAAGAGAGAGAGAGAGAGAGAGGAAAACAGGATGGGACAGAGAGACTCTCAATAGCTTTTACAACTTTTCTCGTTCAAACGAGAATTCACGGAACGTTTTTTGAAACCCTTGTTCTTACGTTCCATCTTGTTCCCTTCTTCGATTTTCTCTCTCTCTCTCTCTCTCTCTCTCTCTCTCACTCACTCAATCTTTATATATATATATATATATATATATATATATATATATATATATATATATATATATATATATATATATATATATATATATATATATATATAATAATAATAATAATAATAATAACACAATATAATATATAATAATATATATATAATAATATAATATATATATAATAATATAATAATAATAATATAATATATATATACATTATATATATATTATATATATATATATTATATATAATATATATATATATATTATATATAATATATATATATATATATATTATATATATAATATAATATAATATATATATATATATATATATATATATATATATATATATATATATATATATATATATAATAATAATAATAATAATAATAACAAAATATAATATATAATAATATAATATATATATATATATATATATATATATATATATATATATATATATATATATATATATATATATATAATATAATAATATAATAATATGATATGTAATATATATAATATAATAATTTAATGTATATATGATAATATATAATAATAATATAATATGATATAATAATATAATATAATAATATAATATAATAATATTATATTATATATAATATTAATATATTATAATGAATATATAATATATTAATCTATAGATATTATATATTATATAATAATATAATATATTATATAATAATATAATATATTATATAATAATATAATATATAATAATATTATATTATTATATTATATTATTATATTATAATAATATAATATAATATATTATTATATTATAATAATATAATATAATCGTATTATTATATTATATTTATAAGCCCCCCGGGGAAGCCGCTTCACCACCGCCACTCACTTCACGCACCACCGCCGCTCCCCCTCTCCTCCGTCGCCAGTCCTGAGCCCCCCGGGGAAGCCCTTCGCACGCCACTCACTCGCTCACATCACATCACTCACGCACCACCGCCGCTCTCTCTCTCCTCCGTCGCCAGTCCTGAGCCGCCCCGGGGAAGCCCTTCGCACGCCACTCACTCGCTCACATCACATCACTCACGCACCACCGCCGCTCTCTCTCTCCTCCGTCGCCAGTCCTGAGCCGCCCCGGGGAAGCCCTTCGCACGCCACTCACTCGCTCACATCACATCACTCACGCACCACCGCCGCTCTCTCTCTCCTCCGTCGCCAGTCCTGAGCCGCCCCGGGGAAGCCCTTCGCACGCCACTCACTCGCTCACATCACATCACTCACGCACCACCGCCGCTCTCTCTCTCCTCCGTCGCCAGTCCTGAGCCGCCCCGGGGAAGCCCTTCGCACGCCACTCACTCCCTCACATCACATCACTCACGCACCACCGCCGCTCTCTCTCTCCTCCGTCGCCAGTCCTGAGCCGCCCCGGGGAAGCCCTTCGCACGCCACTCACTCGCTCACATCACATCACTCACGCACCACCGCCGCTCTCTCTCTCCTCCGTCGCCAGTCCTGAGCCCCCCGGGGAAGCCCTTCGCACGCCACTCACTCACATCACATCACATCACTCACGCACCACCGCCGCTCTCTCTCTCCTCCGTCGCCAGTCCTGAGCCCCCCCGGGGAAGCCCTTCGCACGCCACTCACTCGCTCACATCACCTCACTCACGCACCACCGCCGCTCTCTCTCTCCTCCGTCGCCAGTCCTGAGCCCCCCCGGGGAAGCCCTTCGCACGCCACTCACTCGCTCACATCACATCACTCACGCACCACCGCCGCTCTCCCTCTCCTCCGTCGCCAGTCCTGAGCCCCCCGGGGAAGCCCTTCGCACGCCACTCACTCACATCACATCACATCACTCACGCACCACCGCCGCTCTCCCTCTCCTCCGTCGCCAGTCCTGAGCCCCCCGGGGAAGCCCTTCGCACGCCACTCACTCACATCACATCACATCACTCACGCACCACCGCCGCTCTCCCTCTCCTCCGTCGCCAGTCCTGAGCCCCCCGGGGAAGCCCTTCGCACGCCACTCACTCGCTCACATCACATCACTCACGCACCACCGCCGCTCTCTCTCTCCTCCGTCGCCAGTCCTGAGCCCCCCGGGGAAGCCCTTCGCACGCCACTCACTCGCTCACATCACATCACTCACGCACCACCGCCGCTCTCTCTCTCCTCCGTCGCCAGTCCTGAGCCCCCCGGGGAAGCCCTTCGCACGCCACTCACTCACATCACATCACATCACTCACGCACCACCGCCGCTCCCCCTCTCCTCCGTCGCCAGTCCTGAGCCCCCCGGGGAAGCCCTTCGCACGCCACTCACTCACATCACATCACATCACTCACGCACCACCGCCGCTCTCTCTCTCCTCCGTCGCCAGTCCTGAGCCCCCCGGGGAAGCCCTTCGCACGCCACTCACTCACATCACATCACATCACTCACGCACCACCGCCGCTCCCCCTCTCCTCCGTCGCCAGTCCTGAGCCCCCCGGGGAAGCCCTTCGCACGCCACTCACTCACATCACATCACATCACTCACGCACCACCGCCGCTCCCCCTCTCCTCCGTCGCCAGTCCTGAGCCCCCCGGGGAAGCCCTTCGCACGCCACTCACTCACATCACATCACATCACTCACGCACCACCGCCGCTCTCTCTCTCCTCCGTCGCCAGTCCTGAGCCCCCCGGGGAAGCCCTTCGCACGCCACTCACTCACATCACATCACATCACTCACGCACCACCGCCGCTCTCTCTCTCCTCCGTCGCCAGTCCTGAGCCGCCCCGGGGAAGCCCTTCGCACGCCACTCACTCGCTCACATCACATCACTCACGCACCACCGCCGCTCTCTCTCTCCTCCGTCGCCAGTCCTGAGCCGCCCCGGGGAAGCCCTTCGCACGCCACTCACTCGCTCACATCACATCACTCACGCACCACCGCCGCTCTCTCTCTCCTCCGTCGCCAGTCCTGAGCCGCCCCGGGGAAGCCCTTCGCACGCCACTCACTCGCTCACATCACATCACTCACGCACCACCGCCGCTCTCTCTCTCCTCCGTCGCCAGTCCTGAGCCGCCCCGGGGAAGCCCTTCGCACGCCACTCACTCGCTCACATCACCTCACTCACGCACCACCGCCGCTCTCCCTCTCCTCCATCACCAGTCCTGAGCCCCCCGGGGAAGCCCTTCGCACGCCACTCACTCACATCACATCACATCACTCACGCACCACCGCCACTCTCCCTCTCCTCCATCACCAATCCTGAGCCCCCCGGGGAAGCCCTTCGCACGCCACTCACTCACATCACATCACATCACTCACGCACCACCGCCACTCTCTCTCTCCTCCATCACCAATCCTGAGCCCCCCGGGGAAGCCCTTCGCACGCCACTCACTCACATCACATCACATCACTCACGCACCACCGCCACTCTCTCTCTCCTCCATCACCAATCCTGAGCCCCCCGGGGAAGCCCTTCGCACGCCACTCACTCACATCACATCACATCACTCACGCACCACCACCACTCTCTCTCTCCTCCATCACCAATCCTGAGCCCCCCGGGGAAGCCCTTCGCACGCCACTCACTCACATCACATCACATCACTCACGCACCACCACCACTCTCTCTCTCCTCCATCACCAATCCTGAGCCCCCCGGGGAAGCCCTTCGCCCGCCACTCACTCACATCACATCACATCACTCACGCACCACCACCACTCTCTCTCTCTCCTCCATCACCAATCCTGAGCCCCCCGGGGAAGCCCTTCGCACGCCACTCACTCACATCACATCACATCACTCACGCACCACCACCACTCTCTCTCTCCTCCATCACCAATCCTGAGCCCCCCGGGGAAGCCCTTCGCACGCCACTCACTCACATCACATCACCTCACTCACCCCCCACCACCACTCTCTCTCTCCTCCATCACCAATCCTGAGCCCCCCGGGGAAGCCCTTCGCACGCCACTCACTCACATCACATCACATCACTCACGCACCACCACCACTCTCTCTCTCCTCCATCACCAATCCTGCGCCCCCCGCGGCAGCCCTTCGCACGCCACTCACTCACATCACATCACATCACTCACGCACCACCACCACTCTCTCTCTCCTCCATCACCAATCCTGAGCCCCCCGGGGAAGCCCTCTGCACGCCACTCACTCACATCACATCACATCACTCACGCACCACCACCACTCTCTCTCTCCTCCATCACCAATCCTGAGCCCCCCGGGGAAGCCCTCTGCACGCCACTCACTCACATCACATCACATCACTCACGCACCACCACCACTCTCTCTCTCCTCCATCACCAATCCTGAGCCCCCCGGGGAAGCCCTCTGCACGCCACTCACTCACACCACATCACATCACTCACGCACCACCACCACTCTCTCTCTCCTCCATCACCAATCCTGAGCCCCCCGGGGAAGCCCTCTGCACGCCACTCACTCACATCACATCACATCACTCACGCACCACCACCACTCTCTCTCTCCTCCATCACCAATCCTGAGCCCCCCGGGGAAGCCCTCTGCACGCCACTCACTCACACCACATCACATCACTCACGCACCACCACCACTCTCTCTCTCCTCCATCACCAGTCCTGAGCCCCCCCGGGGAAGCCCTCTGCACGCCACTCACTCACACCACATCACATCACTCACGCACCACCACCACTCTCTCTCTCCTCCATCACCAGTGCTGAGCCGCCCCGGGGAAGCCCTCTGCGCGCCACTCACTCACACCACATCACATCACTCACGCACCACCACCACTCTCTCTCTCCTCCATCACCAGTCCTGAGCCCCCCCGGGGAAGCCCTCTGCACGCCACTCACTCACACCACATCACATCACTCACGCACCACCACCACTCTCTCTCTCCTCCATCACCAATCCTGAGCCCCCCGGGGAAGCCCTCTGCACGCCACTCACTCACATCACATCACATCACTCACTCACCACCACCACTCTCTCTCTCCTCCATCACCAATCCTGAGCCCCCCGGGGAAGCCCTCTGCACGCCACTCACTCACATCACATCACATCACTCACTCACCACCACCACTCTCTCTCTCCTCCATCACCAATCCTGAGCCCCCCGGGGAAGCCCTCTGCACGCCACTCACTCACATCACATCACATCACTCACTCACCACCACCACTCTCTCTCTCCTCCATCACCAATCCTGAGCCCCCCGGGGAAGCCCTCTGCACGCCACTCACTCACATCACATCACATCACTCACTCACCACCACCACTCTCTCTCTCCTCCATCACCAATCCTGAGCCCCCCGGGGAAGCCCTCTGCACGCCACTCACTCACATCACATCACATCACTCACTCACCACCACCACTCTCTCTCTCCTCCATCACCAATCCTGAGCCCCCCGGGGAAGCCCTCTGCACGCCACTCACTCACATCACATCACATCACTCACTCACCACCACCACTCTCTCTCTCCTCCATCACCAATCCTGAGCCCCCCGGGGAAGCCCTCTGCACGCCACTCACTCACATCACATCACATCACTCACTCACCACCACCACTCTCTCTCTCTCCTCCATCACCAATCCTGAGCCCCCCGGGGAAGCCCTCTGCACGCCACTCACATCACATCACTCACTCACCACCACCACTCTCTCTCTCTCCTCCATCACCAATCCTGAGCCCCCCGGGGAAGCCCTCTGCACGCCCACTCACATCACATCACTCACTCACCACCACCACTCTCTCTCTCCTCCATCACCAATCCTGAGCCCCCCGGGGAAGCCCTCTGCACGCCACTCACATCACATCACTCACTCACCATCACCACTCTCTCTCTCCTCCATCACCAATCCTGAGCCCCCCGGGGAAGCCCTCTGCACGCCACTCACTCACATCACATCACATCACTCACTCACCATCACCACTCTCTCTCTCCTACATCACCAATCCTGACCCCCCCGGGATAGCCCTCTGCACGCCACTCACTCACATCACATCACATCACTCACTCACCATCACCACTCTCTCTCTCCTCCATCACCAATCCTGAGCCCCCCGGGGAAGCCCTCTGCACGCCACACTCACATCACATCACATCACTCACTCACCACCACTCTCTCTCTCCTCCATCACCAATCCTGAGCCCCCCGGGGAAGCCCTCTGCACGCCACTCACTCACATCACATCACATCACTCACTCACCACCACCACTCTCTCTCTCCTCCATCACCAATCCTGAGCCCCCCGGGGAAGCCCTCTGCACGCCACTCACTCACATCACATCACATCACTCACTCACCATCACCACTCTCTCTCTCCTCCATCACCACTCCACACCAATCCTCACCACATGAAATGAAATGATATATATTAAATTATACATATTATACATTATTAGACACATACACAATCACTCACACACATTCATACACATTCATACACATTCATACACCCCCAAGTCGACTAAGCAATCGAAGTAAAGTTTCTTGCTCAAGGAAACACTGTCACCGGCCGGGGCTCGAACATTCGAACACGGGTGGCTAGCACACCCGAAGTCCGATGCTAAAACCACTCGGCCATCACATCTCCATTAGAAGTTCAAATCACGGGGGTTTAAAAATCACATATTTCCTTACTTTTGACATTCGCTATTTTGAGCTTGTGGTTAGTGTAGGCATTGGTAGTTTAAAGGCCGTCATGCTTGCACTTTTTCCGCATTACTTTTCCACTGTCATATTGGCTCGCGCAGTCACACTAACGATGAGAACCACGGAAACAGTCCGACCAAAATTCTAAACACAGGAACATGGCTTCAACCCCTGCACAGGCTCTGGCGATGGTGAACGTTATCCAGGCTATGTGGCGACGATTTAGTGCGAAACAACCAAT
>NC_091573.1:29760553-29763053 GCF_042767895.1 Penaeus vannamei
AAACAAAGAAAAGGTATGTAGACAAAAAATAGCCATAAAGTGAGGGGAAACAGAAAAACGAAAGTAAGGGATAAAAAAAAACAGATAGGGGTGGGGGGGGGTTGCGTCATGTTCGTTCATAAGTTGGGAGGGGGGGTGAATTTGAATTTTTTAAAGGGGGGCGGGGGGGAGGTAAAAAACCGTTAAAATGTCGTAGGTGTCCCTTTCTGTAACTACTTATATATATATATATATATATATATATTATATATCTATATATATATTATATATATATTGGATATATATATATTATATATATATTATATATATATACAAGAGTGTGTGTACCAAAATATATATACATATGTGCATACATATGCATATATATATATATATATATATATATATATATATATATATATATATATATATATATATATGTATATATATATATTCATATATATATATATATATATATATATATATATATATATATATGTGTGTGTGTGTGTGTGTCTGTGTGTGTGTGTGTGTGTGTGTGTGTGTGTGTGTGTGTGTGTGTGTGTGTGTGTGTGTGTGTGTGTGTGTGTGTGTGTGTGTGTGTGTGTGTGTGTGTGCGCGTGTGTGTGTGTGTGTGCGTGTATATATATATATATATATATATATATATATATATATATATATATATATATATATATATATATATACATACATAATGAGTGAGTGAGATTCACACAAGATTTACGTGTAAATGTATGTAAATTTCATATTTTTTATTTCTACATCTGTTAGTACCGTCTAATCTTCTTCTTCCTCTTCGTCTCCTTCTCCTTCTCCACTTTCCCTTCATCTTCTATACCTCCTTCACCTTCCTTTTCTTCTCTCTTCTTCACCATTTTCTCCACCCTCATCTTCTCCATCCGTAATCTTCATCTTCTTCACCTTCTTCTCTCCATCTTCCTCTTCTTCTTCATTTTCTCCTTCCCCTTTACCTTCTTCTCCTTCTCCACCTTATTCTTCTTCCTTTCCCTCTTCTTCATCTCCACCATCCTCATCATCATCTTCTTTTCCAACTTCTCCTTCATCTTCTTCATTTCCACCTTTCTCTTCATCATCTGCATCTCCACCTTCCCCTTTCTCTCCATCATCTCATTCTCCTTCCCCTTCCCCTTCCTCTCTACCATCTCCATCTCCTTCTCCCTCTCCCTCTTCCCCATCATCTCCTTCTCCACCTTCTTCCTCTTCATCATCTCCTTCTCCTCCCTCTTCCTCTCCACCATCTCCTTCTCCACCTTCTTCCTCTCGATCATCTCCTTCTCCTTCCCCTTCCCCTTCCTCTCCACCATCTCCCTCTCCCTCTCCTTCTCCCTCTCCCTCTTCCCCACCACCTTCCCCATCCCCATCTTATCCCATCCCCTCCCCACGCGGCCCTCCTCCCCTCCGCCATCCCGCCCGCAGCCACTTCCCTCGCAGCAGAACCCGGGCCTCAGTGACGACCGAAATATTCATGAAAAAAGGGGAGGACCGGGCGACCGTAACCGGGACCCTCGCTTCTCTCGTTCTCCAGATCTCTCCCGGCGGCTTGCGAGGGTCTGGAAGGTCTGGCCAGAGCGGAGAGTCTGGCTTCGGGGAGAGATAGGCATCGCTCGCGGGGAATGAAAGAAAGGGAGGGAGCGGGGGTGGAGGTGAGGGTGGAGAATGGGAGGGGGGGATGGAGGAAAGGGGAGGTGGGAGAGAGGGGGGAGGGAAGGGAGGGAAGTTGGAGAGAGAGGGGAGAGATAGATAGATAGATAGATAGATAGATAGATAGAGAGAGAGAGAGAGAGAGAGAGAGGTGGGGGGGGGGAGAGGGAGGAATGGAGGAATGGGAAGGAAAAAAAGAGGGACAGAAAAGAAGACATGGTAGAGGGAGAAACAGAGATAAGTAGAGGGCGTTTAAAGAAGTAAAACACAGCGAAAAGGAAACAGAAACAGAAGACAACACAGAGAGAGAAAGAAAGAGAGAGGGAGAGAGCAAATCCTCCATCATTTCCCTTACCAACGCCAACACAAAGCATAAAGATCAACGAACCTTTACCACACAAGCAATCCTCTCCAAGGCCTTGATAAAAGAAACAAAAGCGCTCTAAAACTTTCAGTAATTCTCCTCACTTGACCGAAATACAACGCACTGGATGACGATTATGCTTCTTATCTATTCTCGGAGGCTCAAGGCTACCAGGAGCAGTCGCAGGCTACTTAGGATTCCAAACATCCATCACAAAGCAGATTCACGAGGAAGGTTTTCACGGAAAGATTTCTAATCCAGGGAAGGTTTTGTCCTTGTATTATCTGGTTTTATAGATGTATATATGTGTGTGTGTGTGTGTGTGTGTGTGTGTGTGTGTGTGTGTGTGTGTGTGTGTGTGTGTGTGTGTGTGTGTGTGTGTGTGTGTGTGTGTGTGTAGGTGGGTGTGGGTGTGTGTACATCAAATGAGCCATTTAAATTCATGCATGAACGTGACGTGAACATAGACACAAT
>NC_091573.1:29773053-29783053 GCF_042767895.1 Penaeus vannamei
CCGTCACCAGTCCTGAGCCCCCCGGGGAAGCCCTTTGCACGCCACTCACTCACTCACTCACTCACTCACATCACATCACTCACTCACCACCACCAGTCTCTCTCTCCTCCGTCACCAGTCCTGAGCCCCCCGGGGAAGCCCTTTGCACGCCACTCACTCACTCACTCACATCACATCACTCACTCACCACCACCACTCTCTCTCTCCTCCGTCACCAGTCCTGAGCCCCCCGGGGAAGCCCTTTGCACGCCACTCACTCACATCACATCACTCACTCACCACCACCACTCTCTCTCTCCTCCGTCACCAGTCCTGAGCCCCCCGGGGAAGCCCTTTGCACGCCACTCACTCACTCACTCACTCACATCACATCACTCACTCACCACCGCCACTCTCTCTCTCGTCCGTCACCAGTCCTGAGCCCCCCGGGGAAGCCCTTTGCACGCCACTCACTCACTCACATCACATCACTCACTCACCGCCGCCCCTCTCTCTCCCCTCCGTCACCAGTCCTGAGCCCCCCGGGGAAGCCCTCCGCACGCCACTCACTCACATCACATCACGCCACTCACTCACCGCCGCCCCTCTCTCTCCCCTCCGTCACCAGTCCTGAGCCCCCCGGGGAAGCCCTCCGCACGCCACTCACTCACATCACATCACTCACTCACCGCCGCCCCTCTCTCTCTCCTCCGTCACCAGTCCTGAGCCCCCCGGGGAAGCCCTCTGCACGCCACTCACTCACATCACATCACATCACTCACTCACCACCACCGCTCTCTCTCTCCTCCGTCACCAGTCCTGAGCCCCCCGGGGAAGCCCTTTGCACGCCACTCACTCACTCACTCACTCACTCACTCACATCACATCACTCACTCACCACCACCGCTCTCTCTCTCCTCCGTCACCAGTCCTGAGCCCCCCGGGGAAGCCCTTTGCACGCCACTCACTCACATCACATCACTCACTCACCACCACCACTCTCTCTCTCTTCCGTCACCAGTCCTGAGCCCCCCGGGGAAGCCCTTTGCACTCAACTCACTCACTCACTCACATCACATCACTCACTCACCACCACCACTCTCTCTCTCCTCCGTCACCAGTCCTGAGCCCCCCGGGGAAGCCCTTTGCACGCCACTCACTCACTCACTCACTCACTCACTCACCGCCACCACTCTCTCTCTCCTCCGTCACCAATCCTGAGCCCCCCGGGGAAGCCCTTTGCACGCCACTCACTCACTCACTCACTCACTCACTCACCGCCACCACTCTCTCTCTCCTCCGTCACCAATCCTGAGCCCCCCGGGGAAGCCCTTTGCACGCCACTCACTCACTCACTCACTCACTCACTCACTCACTCACCGCCACCACTCTCTCTCCCCTCCGTCACCAGTCCTGAGCCCCCCGGGGAAGCCCTTTGCACGCCACTCACTCACATCACGTCACTCACTCACCGCCGCCACTCTCTCTCCCCTCCGTCACCAGTCCTGAGCCCCCCGGGGAAGCCCTTTGCACGCCACTCACTCACATCACGTCACTCACTCACCGCCGCCACTCTCTCTCCCCTCCGTCACCAGTCCTGAGCCCCCCGGGGAAGCCCTTTGCACGCCACTCACTCACTCACTCACATCACATCACTCACTCACCACCACCACTCTCTCTCTCCTCCGTCACCAGTCCTGAGCCCCCCGGGGAAGCCCTTTGCACGCCACTCACTCACTCACTCACTCACTCACTCACATCACATCACTCACTCACCACCACCACTCTCTCTCTCCTCCGTCACCAGTCCTGAGCCCCCCGGGGAAGCCCTTTGCACGCCACTCACTCACTCACTCACATCACATCACTCACTCACCACCACCACTCTCTCTCTCCTCCGTCACCAGTCCTGAGCCCCCCGGGGAAGCCCTTTGCACGCCACTCACTCACTCACTCACTCACATCACATCACTCACTCACCACCACCGCTCTCTCTCTCCTACGTCACCAGTCCTGAGCCCCCCGGGGAAGCCCTTTGCACGCCACTCACTCACTCACTCACTCACTCACTCACATCACATCACATCACTCACTCACCACCACCGCTCTCTCTCTCCTCCGTCACCAGTCCTGAGCCCCCCGGGGAAGCTCTTTGCACGCCACTCACTCACTCACTCACTCACATCACATCACTCACTCACCACCACCACTCTCTCTCTCCTCCGTCACCAGTCCTGAGCCCCCCGGGGAAGCCCTTTGCACGCCACTCACTCACTCACTCACATCACATCACTCACTCACCACCACCACTCTCTCTCTCCTCCGTCACCAGTCCTGAGCCCCCCACATCGCTCACTCACCACCACCGCTCTCTCTCTCCTCCGTCACCAGTCCTGAGCCCCCCGGGGAAGCCCTTTGCACGCCACTCACTCACATCACATCGCTCACTCACCACCACCGCTCTCTCTCTCCTCCGTCACCAGTCCTGAGCCCCCCGGGGAAGCCCTTTGCACGCCACTCACTCACATCACATCGCTCACTCACCACCACCGCTCTCTCTCTCCTCCGTCACCAGTCCTGAGCCCCCCGGGGAAGCCCTTTGCACGCCACTCACTCACATCACATCGCTCACTCACCACCACCGCTCTCTCTCTCCTCCGTCACCAGTCCTGAGCCCCCCGGGGAAGCCCTTTGCACGCCACTCACTCACATCACATCGCTCACTCACCACCACCGCTCTCTCTCTCCTCCGTCACCAGTCCTGAGCCCCCCGGGGAAGCCCTTTGCACGCCACTCACTCACATCACATCGCTCACTCACCACCACCGCTCTCTCTCTCCTCCGTCACCAGTCCTGAGCCCCCCGGGGAAGCCCTTTGCACGCCACTCACTCACATCACATCGCTCACTCACCACCACCGCTCTCTCTCTCCTCCGTCACCAGTCCTGAGCCCCCCGGGGAAGCCCTTTGCACGCCACTCACTCACATCACATCGCTCACGCACCACCACCGCTCTCTCTCTCCTCCGTCACCAGTCCTGAGCCCCCCCGGGGAAGCCCTTTGCACGCCACTCGCTCACATCACATCGCTCACGCACCACCACCGCTCTCTCTCTCCTCCGTCACCAGTCCTGAGCCCCCCCGGGGAAGCCCTTTGCACGCCACTCGCTCACATCACATCGCTCACGCACCACCACCGCTCTCTCTCTCCTCCGTCACCAGTCCTGAGCCCCCCCGGGGAAGCCCTTTGCACGCCACTCGCTCACATCACATCGCTCACGCACCACCACCGCTCTCTCTCTCCTCCGTCACCAGTCCTGAGCCCCCCCGGGGGAGCCCTTTGCACGCCACTCGCTCACATCACATCGCTCACGCACCACCACCGCTCTCTCTCTCCTCCGTCACCAGTCCTGAGCCCCCCCGGGGGAGCCCTTTGCACGCCACTCGCTCACATCACATCGCTCACGCACCACCACCGCTCTCTCTCTCCTCCGTCACCAGTCCTGAGCCCCCCCGGGGGAGCCCTTTGCACGCCACTCGCTCACATCACATCGCTCACGCACCACCACCGCTCTCTCTCTCCTCCGTCACCAGTCCTGAGCCCCCCCGGGGGAGCCCTTTGCACGCCACTCGCTCACATCACATCGCTCACGCACCACCACCGCTCTCTCTCTCCTCCGTCACCAGTCCTGAGCCCCCCCGGGGGAGCCCTTTGCACGCCACTCGCTCACATCACATCGCTCACGCACCACCACCGCTCTCTCTCTCCTCCGTCACCAGTCCTGAGCCCCCCCGGGGGAGCCCTTTGCACGCCACTCGCTCACATCACATCGCTCACGCACCACCACCGCTCTCTCTCTCCTCCGTCACCAGTCCTGAGCCCCCCCGGGGGAGCCCTTTGCACGCCACTCGCTCACATCACATCGCTCACGCACCACCACCGCTCTCTCTCTCCTCCGTCACCAGTCCTGAGCCCCCCCGGGGGAGCCCTTTGCACGCCACTCGCTCACATCACATCGCTCACGCACCACCACCGCTCTCTCTCTCCTCCGTCACCAGTCCTGAGCCCCCCCGGGGGAGCCCTTTGCACGCCACTCGCTCACATCACATCGCTCACGCACCACCACCGCTCTCTCTCTCCTCCGTCACCAGTCCTGAGCCCCCCGGGGAAGCCCTTTGCACGCCACTCACTCACATCACATCGCTCACGCACCACCACCGCTCTCTCTCTCCTCCGTCACCAGTCCTGAGCCCCCCGGGGAAGCCCTCTGCACGCCACTCACTCACATCACATCGCTCACGCACCACCACCGCTCTCTCTCTCCTCCGTCACCAGTCCTGAGCCCCCCGGGGGAAGCCCTCTGCACGCCACTCACTCACATCACATCGCTCACGCACCACCACCGCTCTCTCTCTCCTCCGTCACCAGTCCTGAGCCCCCCGGGGGAAGCCCTCTGCACGCCACTCACTCACTCACATCACTCACGCACCACCACGCTCTCTCTCTCCTCCGTCACCAGTCCTGAGCCCCCCGGGGGAAGCCCTGCACGCCACTCACTCACTCACATCACATCACTCACCACCGCCACCACTCTCTCTCTCCTCCGTCACCAGTCCTGAGCCCCCCGGGGGAAGCCCTCTGCACGCCACTCACTCACTCACATCACATCGCTCACGCACCACCACCGCTCTCTCTCTCCTCCGTCACCAGTCCTGAGCCCCCCGGGGGAAGCCCTCTGCACGCCACTCACTCACTCACATCACATCGCTCACGCACCACCACCGCTCTCTCTCTCCTCCGTCACCAGTCCTGAGCCCCCCGGGGGAAGCCCTCTGCACGCCACTCACTCACTCACATCACATCGCTCACGCACCACCACCGCTCTCTCTCTCCTCCGTCACCAGTCCTGAGCCCCCCGGGGGAAGCCCTCTGCACGCCACTCACTCACTCACATCACATCGCTCACGCACCACCACCACGCTCTCTCTCTCCTCCGTCACCAGTCCTGAGCCCCCCGGGGGAAGCCCTCTGCACGCCACTCACTCACACCACATCACATCACTCACGCACCACCACCGCTCTCTCTCTCCTCCGTCACCAGTCCTGAGCCCCCCCGGGGAAGCCCTCTGCACGCCACTCACTCACACCACATCACATCACTCACGCACCACCACCGCTCTCTCTCTCCTCCGTCACCAGTCCTGAGCCCCCCCGGGGAAGCCCTCTGCACGCCACTCACTCACTCACACCACATCGCTCACGCACCACCCCGCTCTCTCTCTCCTCCGTCACCAGTCCCGAGCCCCCCGCGGGCAGCCCTCTGCACGCCCCTCACTCCCTCACCCCACATCGCTCACGCACCACCACCACGCTCTCTCTCTCCTCCGTCACCAGTCCTGAGCCCCCCGGGGGAAGCCCTCTGCACGCCACTCACTCACTCACACCACATCGCTCACGCACCACCACCACGCTCTCTCTCTCCTCCGTCACCAGTCCTGAGCCCCCCGGGGGAAGCCCTCTGCACGCCACTCACTCACTCACACCACATCGCTCACGCACCACCACCACGCTCTCTCTCTCCTCCGTCACCAGTCCTGAGCCCCCCGGGGGAAGCCCTCTGCACGCCACTCACTCACTCACACCACATCGCTCACGCACCACCACCACGCTCTCTCTCTCCTCCGTCACCAGTCCTGAGCCCCCCGGGGGAAGCCCTCTGCACGCCACTCACTCACTCACACCACATCGCTCACGCACCACCACCACGCTCTCTCTCTCCTCCGTCACCAGTCCTGAGCCCCCCGGGGGAAGCCCTCTGCACGCCACTCACTCACTCACACCACATCGCTCACGCACCACCACCACGCTCTCTCTCTCCTCCGTCACCAGTCCTGAGCCCCCCGGGGGAAGCCCTCTGCACGCCACTCACTCACTCACACCACATCGCTCACGCACCACCACCACGCTCTCTCTCTCCTCCGTCACCAGTCCTGAGCCCCCCGGGGGAAGCCCTCTGCACGCCACTCACTCACTCACACCACATCGCTCACGCACCACCACCACGCTCTCTCTCTCCTCCGTCACCAGTCCTGAGCCCCCCGGGGGAAGCCCTCTGCACGCCACTCACTCACTCACACCACATCGCTCACGCACCACCACCACGCTCTCTCTCTCCTCCGTCACCAGTCCTGAGCCCCCCGGGGGAAGCCCTCTGCACGCCACTCACTCACTCACACCACATCGCTCACGCACCACCACCACGCTCTCTCTCTCCTCCGTCACCAGTCCTGAGCCCCCCGGGGGAAGCCCTCTGCACGCCACTCACTCACTCACACCACATCGCTCACGCACCACCACCACGCTCTCTCTCTCCTCCGTCACCAGTCCTGAGCCCCCCGGGGGAAGCCCTCTGCACGCCACTCACTCACTCACACCACATCGCTCACGCACCACCACCACGCTCTCTCTCTCCTCCGTCACCAGTCCTGAGCCCCCCGGGGGAAGCCCTCTGCACGCCACTCACTCACTCACACCACATCGCTCACGCACCACCACCACGCTCTCTCTCTCCTCCGTCACCAGTCCTGAGCCCCCCGGGGGAAGCCCTCTGCACGCCACTCACTCACTCACACCACATCGCTCACGCACCACCACCACGCTCTCTCTCTCCTCCGTCACCAGTCCTGAGCCCCCCGGGGGAAGCCCTCTGCACGCCACTCACTCACTCACACCACATCGCTCACGCACCACCACCACGCTCTCTCTCTCCTCCGTCACCAGTCCTGAGCCCCCCGGGGGAAGCCCTCTGCACGCCACTCACTCACTCACACCACATCGCTCACGCACCACCACCACGCTCTCTCTCTCCTCCGTCACCAGTCCTGAGCCCCCCGGGGGAAGCCCTCTGCACGCCACTCACTCACTCACACCACATCGCTCACGCACCACCACCACGCTCTCTCTCTCCTCCGTCACCAGTCCTGAGCCCCCCGGGGGAAGCCCTCTGCACGCCACTCACTCACTCACACCACATCGCTCACGCACCACCACCACGCTCTCTCTCTCCTCCGTCACCAGTCCTGAGCCCCCCGGGGGAAGCCCTCTGCACGCCACTCACTCACTCACACCACATCGCTCACGCACCACCACCACGCTCTCTCTCTCCTCCGTCACCAGTCCTGAGCCCCCCGGGGGAAGCCCTCTGCACGCCACTCACTCACTCACACCACATCGCTCACGCACCACCACCACGCTCTCTCTCTCCTCCGTCACCAGTCCTGAGCCCCCCGGGGGAAGCCCTCTGCACGCCACTCACTCACTCACACCACATCGCTCACGCACCACCACCACGCTCTCTCTCTCCTCCGTCACCAGTCCTGAGCCCCCCGGGGGAAGCCCTCTGCACGCCACTCACTCACTCACACCACATCGCTCACGCACCACCACCACGCTCTCTCTCTCCTCCGTCACCAGTCCTGAGCCCCCCGGGGGAAGCCCTCTGCACGCCACTCACTCACTCACACCACATCGCTCACGCACCACCACCACGCTCTCTCTCTCCTCCGTCACCAGTCCTGAGCCCCCCGGGGGAAGCCCTCTGCACGCCACTCACTCACTCACACCACATCGCTCACGCACCACCACCACGCTCTCTCTCTCCTCCGTCACCAGTCCTGAGCCCCCCGGGGGAAGCCCTCTGCACGCCACTCACTCACTCACACCACATCGCTCACGCACCACCACCACGCTCTCTCTCTCCTCCGTCACCAGTCCTGAGCCCCCCGGGGGAAGCCCTCTGCACGCCACTCACTCACTCACACCACATCGCTCACGCACCACCACCACGCTCTCTCTCTCCTCCGTCACCAGTCCTGAGCCCCCCGGGGGAAGCCCTCTGCACGCCACTCACTCACTCACACCACATCGCTCACGCACCACCACCACGCTCTCTCTCTCCTCCGTCACCAGTCCTGAGCCCCCCGGGGGAAGCCCTCTGCACGCCACTCACTCACTCACACCACATCGCTCACGCACCACCACCACGCTCTCTCTCTCCTCCGTCACCAGTCCTGAGCCCCCCGGGGGAAGCCCTCTGCACGCCACTCACTCACTCACACCACATCGCTCACGCACCACCACCACGCTCTCTCTCTCCTCCGTCACCAGTCCTGAGCCCCCCGGGGAAGCCCTCTGCACGCCACTCACTCACTCACACCACATCGCTCACGCACCACCACCACGCTCTCTCTCTCCTCCGTCACCAGTCCTGAGCCCCCCGGGGGAAGCCCTCTGCACGCCACTCACTCACTCACACCACATCGCTCACGCACCACCACCACGCTCTCTCTCTCCTCCGTCACCAGTCCTGAGCCCCCCGGGGGAAGCCCTCTGCACGCCACTCACTCACTCACACCACATCGCTCACGCACCACCACCACGCTCTCTCTCTCCTCCGTCACCAGTCCTGAGCCCCCCGGGGGAAGCCCTCTGCACGCCACTCACTCACTCACACCACATCGCTCACGCACCACCACCACGCTCTCTCTCTCCTCCGTCACCAGTCCTGAGCCCCCCGGGGGAAGCCCTCTGCACGCCACTCACTCACTCACACCACATCGCTCACGCACCACCACCACGCTCTCTCTCTCCTCCGTCACCAGTCCTGAGCCCCCCGGGGGAAGCCCTCTGCACGCCACTCACTCACTCACACCACATCGCTCACGCACCACCACCACGCTCTCTCTCTCCTCCGTCACCAGTCCTGAGCCCCCCGGGGGAAGCCCTCTGCACGCCACTCACTCACTCACACCACATCGCTCACGCACCACCACCACGCTCTCTCTCTCCTCCGTCACCAGTCCTGAGCCCCCCGGGGGAAGCCCTCTGCACGCCACTCACTCACTCACACCACATCGCTCACGCACCACCACCACGCTCTCTCTCTCCTCCATCACCAGTCCTGAGCCCCCCGGGGGAAGCCCTCTGCACGCCACTCACTCACTCACACCACATCACTCACGCACCACCACCACGCTCTCTCTCTCCTCCATCACCAATCCTGAGCCCCCCGGGGGAAGCCCTCTGCACGCCACTCACTCACTCACACCACATCACTCACGCACCACCACCACGCTCTCTCTCTCCTCCGTCACCAATCCTGAGCCCCCCGGGGGAAGCCCTCTGCACGCCACTCACTCACTCACACCACATCACTCACTCACCACCACCACGCTCTCTCTCTCCTCCATCACCAATCCTGAGCCCCCCGGGGGAAGCCCTCTGCACGCCACTCACTCACTCACACCACATCGCTCACGCACCACCACCACGCTCTCTCTCTCCTCCATCACCAATCCTGAGCCCCCCGGGGGAAGCCCTCTGCACGCCACTCACTCACTCACACCACATCACTCACGCACCACCACCACGCTCTCTCTCTCCTCCATCACCAATCCTGAGCCCCCCGGGGGAAGCCCTCTGCACGCCACTCACTCACTCACACCACATCACTCACGCACCACCACCACGCTCTCTCTCTCCTCCATCACCAATCCTGAGCCCCCCGGGGGAAGCCCTCTGCACGCCACTCACTCACTCACACCACATCACTGACGCACCACCACCACGCTCTCTCTCCTCCATCCCCAATCCTGAGCCCCCCGGGGGAAGCCCTCTGCACGCCACTCACTCACTCACACCACATCACTCACGCACCACCACCACGCTCTCTCTCTCCTCCATCACCAATCCTGAGCCCCCCGGGGGAAGCCCTCTGCACGCCACTCACTCACTCACACCACATCACTCACTCACCACCACCACGCTCTCTCTCCTCCATCACCAATCCTGAGCCCCCCGGGGGAAGCCCTCTGCACGCCACTCACTCACTCACACCACATCACTCACTCACCACCACCACTCTCTCTCTCCTCCATCACCAATCCTGAGCCCCCCGGGGAAGCCCTAGCACACCACTCACTCACTCACTCACTCACTCACTCGCCGCCACCACCACTCTCTC
>NC_091573.1:29794482-29801982 GCF_042767895.1 Penaeus vannamei
CTTCCCTTCCACCTCTTTCTATTTCCTTCCCCTTCCCTTCCGCCTCCCATAACCTCCCCTCCTGCCCACTTCCTCCTTCCCTTCCACCTCCTCCCATTTCCTCCCCTCCCATCCTCTTCCTCCTTCCCTTCCACCTCGCCCTACCCCCCCTCTCTTCCACTTCCTCTTATTCCCCTCTCCCTTCTACCTCATCCTATCCCCCCTCCCTTCCACCTCCTCCTATTCCCCCTTCCCTTCCGCCCCCTCCCATTTCCTCCCCTCCTGTTCTTTTCCACCTCCTTCCACCTCCTCCTATTCCCTTCCTCTTCCCTTCTACCTCCTCTTATTCCCCTTCCCTTCCCCTCCTCCTATCCCCCCTTCCACCTACTCCTATTCCCCCTTCCCTCCCACCTCCTCCTATTCCCCCTTCCCTTCCACCTCCTCCTATTCCCCCCTCTTCCTTCCACCTCCTCCTATTCCCCCTTCCCTCCCACCTCCTCCTATTCCCTCTTCCCTTCCACCTCCTCCCATTTCCTCCCCTTTCCCTCCCACCTCCTCCTATTCCCCCTTCCCTTCCACCCCCTCCCATTTCCTCCCCTCCCTTCTACCTCCTCCTACCCCCTCCCTTACCCCCAACAGGAGCACGTACCGGCAGCTCTGTTCCCCGTGCTACTTCCACTACGACTACATCGCCCTACTGGAGACCTACACGGAGGACATGCAGTACCTGGCGCAGGAGTTGGGCATCCCCATCGACCCGGAGGCGAGACGGAATGCCAAGAGTGTGCCAGGAGAGGACGAGAGTGCCGCCGCCTTCAGGTGGGTGTCTCTCTGTGTCTCTGTGGGCGGGGAGGGTTGGGTTTGTGTCTCTGTGGGCGGGGAGGAGGGTTGGGTTTTGTGTCTCTGTGGGCGGGGAGGGTTGTGTTTGTGTCTCTGTGGGCGGGGAGGGTTGGGTCTGTGTGTCTGTGGGTGGGGAGGGTTGGGTTTGTGTCTCTGTGGGCGGGGAGGAGGGTTGGGTTTGTGTCTGTGTGGGCGGGGAGGGTTGGGTTTGTGTCTCTGTGGGCGGGGAGGGTTGTTTGTGTCTCTGTGGGCGGGGAGTGTTAGGTCTGTGTCTCTGTGGGCGATGAGGGTTAGGTCGTAACTATATACATAGAACAGGTGTATGTATGTATGTATGTGTGTGTGTAAGTTTAAGTGTAAGTATAAGTATAAGTATGCTAGCGTGCGTGTAATGATACTAAACACGCATGCAATAACACCCGTCCCTACCCCCCCCCCCCCCCCCAATACACAGTAACTGACAAGTGGCCTTCTTCAGGTACTACCGTAACGTGACCTTGCCAATCCGCCGTCAGATTGTCGACATCTTCAAGGAGGACATGGAGATGTTCGACTATAAACTTCCTGACGACTTTTGGCTCAGCGATGACGACGAAGTCTCATTGGTTTCTTGAAGTTGTGTTTGTATGTCTTCCCCTCAACGACTTTTTAGTTTTTTGTTTTTTGTTTTTTCTTTCTTTCTTCTTTCATTTACTTATTTATTTGTATATTTATTTATTTATTTTGTTTCTATCTTTCTTTTCTTTCTTTCTTTCATTCTTTTCTTTTCTATTCTTTTCTTTCTTACTTTCCTTCTTCTTTCCTTCTTTCTCTTTTTCCATCTTTCTTTTTTCCTTCCTTCTCTCTTCCTACGTTCCTTTTTTTCTTCCCTCCTTTTTTTCCATTTTTTCCACCCTTTCTTTCTCTTTTGACGAAAGAAAGTTTCATATTGAAATTAAAAGATAAACTAATATTGTTGAGAATTCTTTTTATTCAAGACTTGCCTTAGAATTTACTCAATCCAAGCTCACGTTAAACTTTTCTTTTATATAAAAGAATATTTAATAATTCCCATTCCTGGATAAATAGTGGTTTAAGGAGTTAGTGACTTTTTAAGAACTTGGTAAGAAAATGACAAATGCCTGTTATTTCAGAAAGCTTGATTCTGGACCAAATAAACATGGAGTTCTTATTTAGAATGGTTATTTTATTGTTCAATATATATATAAATATAGATAGATAGATATGTATGTGTGTGTGTGTGTGTGTGTGTGTGTGTTTGTGTGTGTGTGTGTGTGTGTGTGTGTGTGTGTGTGTGTGTGTGTGTGTGTGTGTGTGTGTGTGTGTGTGTGTGTGTGTGTGTGTGTGTGTGTGTGGTGTGTGTGTGTGTGTGTGTGTGTGTGTGTGTGTGTGTGTGTGGTTAGAAATATTGATAAATAAAGATAGATAATAAGATATATATGCAGATAGATGGATGGGTGGATAGATAGAGAAGTATATAGATAAATATACAGATGGATGTATAGATAGATTGACAAATGTACAGATGGATAGACAAATAGAGAGATTGGAATGAAACAGTCACACTAAGACGGGTTTAATAAATTATGACGTATCGATATATATTGCTATCCCTATCAGGTGATAAGATCGAGACAGGTCTATTTCTGATGAGGAGAGATGAGGACTCGAAACGTCCCTTCTTTACAATGGCTGTGTTTCATTTTATCTTTGTAATATGTGTTACTGTCTCTGCATTTCTGTTCACGTGTAAATATATATTAATCGGTGCATATAGGATTGTGCTTGGGCTGAATAATTCGTATGAATATAGAGGTGTATGGTTTTTAATCTTAAGACGCTTTGGTATGATAATCATTGTTATTTTATATACTTGAGACTATTCTGTTATCTTCATTGTTATTCTGTGTATCATTATCATAGATATTAATGCTTTGTTGTAATTGTTATCGCGTTTTCTACCTTTACAACTTTTGTATCACCATTAGCAATTTCCTATAATTACATTTCTCATTATTATTATCATTACTTTCATCATTAGTATCGATGTTGGTATAATTTCTGTTGTTCTCTTTAACTGGTAGTCTTTGAGATAATGAAATTATTATAATCATTATAATCATATTTCTTCTTATTGTCATAGGCATTATTGTTATTGATATTTGTTGTTGTGCCACAATCATCACAGATATCGTTATCATCGTTATCGTTATCATCGTTATCAACACAATTATTGATTTGTGCATTACCATCAGTATTGTGGTTATGGTCATCTTTATTATTCTTGTTGTTATTCTTATTATTATGGTATATGTAGAGAAAAAAATATATGCTGATATTGATAATGTACATATGTCATTAAACTGTAATGATTAATAACCAAATATTTTTTTCTGGAATAAAGCAGAATTATGATTGTCAATATAGTTCTATAGTGCTATGTTATTACATCCCCCGCTCGGAATAGTTGGTAAAATTATTGCTAATGGATACCAAAAATTTTCCATTTTATGATACTTTAATCATTCTGGTATTTGAGAGTGGGAGATTTGAGTGTGTGTGTGTGTGTGTGTGTGTGTGTGTGTGTGTGTGTGTGTGTGTGTGTGTGTGTGTGTGTGTGTGTGTGTGTGTGTGTGTGTGTATGTGTGTGTGTGTGTGTGTGTGTGTGTGTGAGAGTGAATATAGCGAATGTGTTTAGTGGTGTTCTTAAACATCTATTGACGTATTACGTTTTATTCTTAGAAGTGCATTTATGACTTATGTACGTGTATTTGTACCTGTGCATTTGTGTGTACGTGTGTTTGTATGTTAGTATATGTGAACTTGTGAATATGTACGTATCTAAGTTCATATGTAAGTGTTTGCATGTGCGTGTGCGTATGGGTGTGTATTTTTTTGTGTGTGTGCGTAAGTGTGAACCTTTTCTCACGCTCCTCTGTTCTCATTAACACCTCTCTTCCTCCCTGGCATTATTCTGTATCTTCTCCTCCCGATTAGATTTTCGCACAACGCACAAAAGTTTTCCGCGAAGTATCCGTCTCATCAAGGCAAGCCATTGTCTCCTCGCCCCCCCCCCCCAGCCCCACCCCTCTCCCCCTTGAGATTATCTACATCATCTTATCTCAAAAGTGAAGAAAAAAAAATTACGGAAGAAAGAAAAGGATATTTTTGGCGCATTGTAATTACTGCGACTGCGCATCCTGGGAATATTTTTTAACTTTTTTTTTCCGTGGCGTTGAATTGGCAGACATTCGCTCGAGTGCGCGGTGGAGGAAGCGAGTGGACGGAGGTTCGGGGTCGTCCCGAAGTCTGTGGTGGCGCATCGACGTCCATGTGGCTGTGGCTGTGTGTTTGTGCGTACATGAAAGTGCGTATATGTAGGTATGGGTTGAGTCACAAACACACAAACATATGCACATATTACATATATAACTATAACTATATATATGTATACATATGTGTATATATATATATATATATATATATATATATATATATATATATATATTATATATGTATATATATATATATATATATATTACATATGTATATATATATATGTATATATATATATATTACATGTGTATATATATATATGTATATATATATATATTACATGTGTATATATATATATATATATATATATATATATATATATATATATATATATATATATATATATTACATGTGTATATATATCTATATCTATATGTATATATATATATATATATATATATATATATGTATATTTATATATATACATATATTATATATATATACATATATTATATATATATATATATTTTATATATTATATATATTCCATGTGTATATATATACATATATATATATATATATATATATATATATATATATATATATATATATATATATATATATATATATATATGTATATAAATATATATATATATATATATATATATATATATATATATATATATATATATATATATATATATATGCATATATATATATATAAATATATATATATATATATATATATATATATATATATATATATATATATTTATGTGTGTGTGTGTGTATGTATACACATTTATAGATATAGATAGATAGATAGAGAGATATGTATGCGTATACATATGTTTATGTGTGTGTGTGTGTTTATCTACATACATACATATATATACATGTATATATATATATATATATATATATATATATATATATATATATACATGTACATATATATATATATATATATATATATATATATATATATATATATATATATATATATATGTATATGATATATATATGTATATCATATATATATATATATATATATATATATATATATATATATATATATACATATGTTTATAATATATCTATCTGCCTTGGTATCTGCGTGCGTGTATGGATTTGAATGCACGCTGCTGCGAGGGACATTCATGTCCTATAATCTACTGAGGTAAAAATTGCACGTTTTCACTGACGAGATAATCTGATTGACAACAGATATTGCAAATGGCAGATTTATCAACTGCAAGGTTTAACACGAATATTCATGTCACTCTCCCCCTCTGTGCGTTATATCACTCCCCTTCTATATTTCTTCTCTTTCCTTTCTAGTCTCTTCCATTCACATCCCTCCAGTCCTTCATTGCAAAACCTATGCATTCAAACAATCCTAGTTTTCCGTCATCTCTATATCAATGTCCCGACAGCGAAGATAAGAAATGTAAAGCATGTCAGTATTCCCCTCGTTCCAAGTATAAAAATGTCTCCCCTTTACTTCCCGTTTTCTGTTGCAATGCTAATCTATTGGCATTTCTTTTAAAAAATGATCTTTCTCTCAATGCAGCTGCTTGGTTGTGGAAAATCTTCTCCAAACTATATCAATATAGTTCCTTCAAGTAAAATCTTAAGATATTAGTAGAGGTAATAGTAATGTCTAACAATACGAGTTATTTTAGCAATAATGGTGATGGTGATGATTATGATGAATTTGATAAAGAAAATTTTCATGATAACGACGATAAAGATGATAATGATAACTGGAAAACGTGATAAGGTAATAGAACTAAAATAAACACAATAATTATAATAGTTGTAATATTGATACTAATACTTTGAATAATAATAATGATATAGTGATATTACTTATGTTAATACTAATGATGATAATAATAATGATAATAATGATAATGTTAATGACGATAATCATGATGATGATGATAATAACAATGATAAAAGCAATAATGATAATCATAATAATAATGATATTGATAATCATAACTGTAATGATGAAAATAACAACAATAGCAATAATTGTTTAAGATAACACTGACAATGATAATGATGATGATGATAATAATTATTGTTATAACCATTATTATCATTGTTATTAATAGTATTGTTGTTGTTATTATTACTATTGTTATCATCACTATTATTATTATTATCATTATTATTATTATCATTATTATCATTGTGTAATAATAATGATAATGATAATGGCAATAATAATAATAATAATAATAATAATAATAATAATAATAATAATAACGATAATAATAGTAATGATAATAATAATAATAATATTAACCATGATAATGATAAGGATAGTGATAACTATAATAAAATGATAATAATGATAATGATCATAATAATGATAATACTAATGATAACTATAATGATGATCTTCATAATGATAATAAAGATAAAAATAATAGTAATGGCTTCCATAATGATGAAAATGATGGTAGTAATTATAATGATGATGATAGTAAGATTCATTTTTATCATCATTATTATTATCCTCATTGTCATTATCATTATTACTATTATCATTATTATGAAAATGATGTTAATAATAGAAAAAGTAATGATGACTATCATGAAAAAATGATAATGCCTCCCTCTCATTATTTCTACTATTATTACTATTATCATTGTTATTGTTATTGTTATTAATTTAATTATTATCATTGCTATCATTTCTAATATTATTATTACTAACATCACTTCTATTAACTTCATCACTATTATTGTTATTATCATTTTATTTGTGATAATGATAGTAGCAGCAATAACAATGATAATGAAAATAATGATTATGAAAATAATGATAATACTAATATTGATGATAATAGTCATAATAATTTAGATAATGATAACAATAATAATAGCAATAATAATGATAATGATGATAAGGATAACGATAATAATGATAATAATAATAATGATAATAATGATAATAATAATAATAATGATGATAACAATAATATTAATAATAATGATGATGATGATAATAATAATAATAATAATAATAATAATAATAATAATAATAATAATAATAATATTTGTAATAATACTGATGATATTAACGGTAATAGTAGTAAAAATTATGATGATGTGACAATGATAAAGTAACAGTAATTGTAATGATGATAGTAAAGAAGATGATGATGATAATGTCATTACTGTTATTCCTATCATAAGTATTACTATTATCATTATTATTACTATTATTATCATTTTGTTCTTGTGTATGTATGTGTGTGTGGCTTTCATCATACTCAAGTACAAAGTTTATAGAGATAGACGTACATAATTTGACATCTGAACACTGTATCTCGTCTCCAATTCCGAGACATTCTCTTTTACAAAACTTTTTCCACTCTGAGATGCATT
>NC_091573.1:29821982-29824482 GCF_042767895.1 Penaeus vannamei
GGCTCCTACCAACCTCTCCCACGCCCTTCACAGCTCGAGGGTTTTGGCAGCGTTGGCTCTGTTTTTTTCTTTTTCTTCTTCTTTTCTTTTCTCTTTTTTTTTTTTTTTTGCTATTATATTATTAATTTTGTTCATCTTTTTTCTGGCTTAGTTATTTATTTCATTTTTTTCTGCTTCTTTTTTCATTTTCTCTTTCTTCTTTCTTTTTCTTCTCCTTTTATTTTCCTTTTTCTTCTCCTTCTTGCATCTTCGTGTCAGAGAGACCCCCCCACCCCCCACCCCTCGCCCATCCCAGTTCGAGTGTCTTGGCAGCTCTGGCTTTTGCCTGGCTTTAGGGGGATTTTTTTCTTTATTTTTTTCTTTTTCTTTGTCCTATTTTCTTTCTTTTTAGCCTTTCAATTCCAGATTTTTCAACCTTTCATCTGCTTAGTATTTTCTCCCTTTTTCTTGTTCTTCTACGTCTTCTCCTTCTTATTGTTTTCCTTCTCATTCTCATTCTTCTTCCTCCTCCAGTTCTTCTTTTATTAGTACTACCACCATCTACTCCTTTTTTCCCCTCTACCCCGCCCCCCTCTCTATCTATCTATCTGTCTATCTATCTATCTTTCAATTTCTCTATCTATTTATCTATTAATCTTTTTATATATGTATCGATCTATGTATGTATGTTTGTATGTATGGATCTATCTATCTCTATCTATCTATCTATCTAACTATCTATCTATCTATCTATCTATCTATCTATCTATCTATCTATCTATCTATCTATCTATCTATCTATCTATCTATATCTATCTATCTATCTATCTATCTATCTATCTATCTATCTATCTATCTATCTATCTATCTATCTATCTATCTATATATATATATATATATATATATATATATATATATATATATATATACATATATGCGTGTGTGTGTGTGTGTGTGTGTGTGTGTGTGTGTGTGTGTGTGTGTGTGTGTGTGTGTGTGTGTGTGTGTGTCTGTGTGTGCATACATATGTGTATGCATCGATTAATTTATCTCCAGCAATTTCTTTGTCGCTAATGACTTCCGGTGTTGACGCTGCGGAAAATGAATAATAAATATATCTCTATATCTATATATCCATTCATTCATCCATCTATCTATCCATCTACCTATCTCCCTCCCTCCATCTATCTATCCATCTACCTATCTCCCTCCCTCCATCTATTTATCCATCTACCTATCTCCCTCCCTCCATCTATCTATCCATCTACCTATCTCCCTCCATCCATTTATCTATCCATCTACCTATCTCCCTCCATCTATCTATCTATCAATCTATCTCCCTCCATCCATCCATCTATCCATCTACCTATCTCCCTCCATCCATCTATCTATCCATCTACCTATCTCCCTCCATCCATTTTTCTATCCATCTACCTATCTCCCTCCATCCATCTATCTATCCATCTACCTATCTCCCTCCATCCATCTATCTATCTATCTATCTCCCTCCTTCCATCCATCTATCTATCCATCTACCTATCTCCCTCCATCCATCTATCTATCTATCTATCTCCCTCCCTCCATCTATCTATCTATCTACCTATCTCCCTCCATCTATCTATCTATCCATCTACCTATCTCCCTCCATCTATCTATCTATCAATCTATCTCCCTCCATCCATCTATCTATCTACCTATCTCCCTCCCTCCATCTATCTATCCATCTACCTATCTATCTCCCTCCCTCCATCTATCTATCCATCTACCTATCTCCCTCCATCCATCTATCTATCCATCTACCTATCTCCCTCCATCCATCTATCTATCCATCTACCTATCTATCTCCCTCCATCCATCTATCTATCCATCTACCTATCTCCCTCCCTCCATCTATCTATCCTTCTACCTATCTATCCATCTATCTATCCATCTACCTATCTCCCTCCCTCCATCTATCTATCCGTCTACCTATCTCCCTCCATCCATCTATCTATCCATCTACCTATCTCCCTCCATCCATCTATCTATCCATCTACCTATCTCCCTCCATCCATCCATCTATCCATCTACCTCTCTCCCTCCATCTATCTATCTATCCATCTACCTATCGCCCTCCATGCATCTATCTATCATCTACCAATCTCCCTCCATCCATCTATCTATCTATCTACCTATCTCCCTCCATCCATCTATCTATCTATCTACCTATCTCCCTCCATCCATCTATCTATCCATCTACCTATCTCCCTCCCTCCATCCATCTATCTACCTATCTCCCTCTATCCATCTACCTATCTCCCTCCATCCATCTATCTATCCATCTACCTCTCTCCCTCCATCCATCTATCTATCCATCTACCTATCTCCCTCCATCCATCTATCTATCCATCTACCTATCTCCCTCCCTCCATCCATCCATCTACCTATCTCCCTCTATCCATCTACCTATCTCCCTCCATCCATCTATCTACCTATCTCCATCCATCTATCTATCTATCTACCTATCTCCCTCCATCCATCT
>NC_091573.1:29831982-29836982 GCF_042767895.1 Penaeus vannamei
GGATCTGAAACCTCAACTAAGAAGCATGGTTAAGGAGACTTCAAAACAAAGCATAAAAGAATAAAAACATCAAACTCGGCTATCGTTAAGAAAGACGTTTTAGAAGTTGACACAAAAAGATAAAAGGCGATTAATCTGGTTTGGTGTTGTACTAAGAACCGTACCACACGATGTAAAAAAAAAAAAAAAAAAAAACAGTAAACAGATAAACACGTTATAGTTTTTTTTCATTCAAATAAACACATATTTCTGTGTGTGTCGGTAAATACATACACATACACACAAATGTATACGTAAGTTGTGCAAATTGACTTTTAATGAAGCACAGGCGAGGAAAATGCTAATAATAGTAATGATGATAAAAAGCATAATTATGGTGATGGTACTGATGATGATAGCAATGATGATGATAGTAGAATTATGATAGGGATAATAATAATAATGATAATGATGATAATAACAATTAGGATAATCATAACCATAATAATAATCATGATGATAGTAAGAATAATAAGAAAAATAACAACAACAATGTCAATTAATAATAATGAAAATAATGATAAAAATAAGAATAATGATACTAAGAACGACAACAATAAGGACAAGTATGATAATAATGATAGTAATGTTAATGATAGTAACAATAATAATTAGAAATAATAACAATAATAATGAAAAAAAATATTTTAAAAAAATAATAATGATGATGATGATAGTGATAACACTACGAATGATGATAATGATACTGAAGATAACAATTATAACAATAAGAGTGAGAATGATAACAATAACGATAATAATGACAATAATAACAAATATAACAATAATGACACTGATAATAATCACGAGAGGAATAATGATGATAACAATAACAATGACAATAATAATAATCATTATTATTATCATTACTTAATGAACTCTCTCTCGTGACCATTTTCCAAACGACATCCCTGCTGAGGTATCTCCTCCTCCTCCCTCATCCTCAGCCCTCCCCTCCTTCTCCTCATTCCTCCTCCCTTCTTCCCTTTCTCCCCCCTCCTCCCCTCCTCCTCCTCTCATCCCTCTTTCTTCCTTCTCCTCCCCTCCTCCCTCCTCCTCATTCCTCCTCCCTCTTTCCCTTTCTTTCCCCCTCCTCCCCTCCTCCTCCTCTTCTTGTTATCCCTCCCCTTATCTCCCCTCCTCCTCCTCCTTCTCCACCCCTCCTCCTCCTCCTCCTCCTCCCCTTCTCCACCCCTCTTCCACCCCTCTTCCACCCCTCCTCCTCCCCTCCTCCTCCTCCCCTCCACCCCTCCTTCTCCTCCTCCTCCTCCTCCTCTTCTTGTTATCCCTCCCCTTATTTCCCCTCCTCCTCCTCCTTCTCCACCCCTCCTCCTCCCCTCCTTCTCTTCCTCCTCCTCCTCCTCCTCTTCTTCCACCCCTCCTTCTCCTCCTCCTCCTCCTCTTCTTGTTATCCCTCCCCTTATCTCCCCTCCTCCTCTTCCTTCTCCACCCCTCCTCCTCCTCCTCCTCCCCTCCTTCTCCTCCTCCTCCTCCTCCTCCTCCTCTCCTCCCCTCCTTCTCCTCCTCCTCCTCCTCCTCCTCTTCTTGTTATCCCCGTGCTTTGGTGCAGAACCCAAGGTGCTTGCAAGCATCTTCACGCCCTTCACCACATGAAAGCAGGGCGGTCGAAGGGGTCCTCGCGACTAACCGCCCACCCGCCCACCCTCCCTCCCTCCCACCCGCCCGCGCGCCCGCATCGTGTAACCAAGCATCCTCGGTGTGCAAAGCTAGAGAAGGATAATGAGAGAAAGGGGGAGAACGTGAGAGGGAGGGAGAAGGGGAGAGAGAGAGGGGGGAGAGAAAGAGAGAGGGAGCAGGGGAGGGAGGAAGAGAGAGGAGAGAGGGCGAGAGATAGAGATAGAGATAGATAGATAGACAGAGAGAGAGAGAGAGAGAGTGAGAGAAAGAGAGAGAGGGAGATAGAGAGAGAGAGAGAGAGAGAGAGAGAGAGAGAGAGAGAAAGAGGTATGGATGTGAAAGGGAGAGGCAAACAGACAGAAGAGAGAGAGAGCCGGAGTCAGAATGGGAGAATAAGAGAAAAGTCACGAGGAGAAATAGTGAGAGAAAGAAAAATAGAAAGTGAGAAAGACGAGAGGGAGAAAGGGATAACTGAAAGGAGGGGAAGAGAGGGGGGGGGGACCAGATAGACAAGTAGATAGCGGGGAAAGGAGAGAAAAACAGACAGCCAGACAAAAACAGACAGACAGACTAAAACAGACAGACAGACAAACAGAGAGAGGGAAAGGAGAGAAAAGCAGACAGGCAGACAGACAAAAACAGACAGACAGACAAACAGAGAGATGGATTATCACCCACACGTGCAAACACATATCATCCATTTATATGTAAATAAAAGAGTGATATCGTATACACACTTTCATCACACTTTCCATTTTCCTTTTCTTAATATACACTCTCACAAGTTTATCCAATCTCTCCGTCCTTTGTTCTGCCAACATGACAGAATATCATTTCATCTATTTTTCTTATTGTTTAATGAATAAACAAAGTATTTTTTGTTTAACTATGAACGAAACTTAATGGAAACTGATATCCAGTGTTTAGAAGAAGTTACTTTTTCAATGTATTTTTTTTTAGATTTTAATGGATGTATCTTATAACTAGCGTCAAGAAATGGTTGTATTTTGATTTATTATAATATTTTTAATTTAAGATGTGTATGAATACTTTCTGATAGTAATAATGATGATGATGAAATAAATTATATGATAATAATGATAATGAAAAAAATGATAATAAAAAGGATAATAATGATAATGATGATAATAATGATGAAAATAATAATAGATAAAAATGGCAATAATGGTAATGATAATAATTATTACTACGATAATGATAATGATAATAATAGCAATAATAACGATAATAATAATGACGATGATAATGATAATAATGATGATAATGAGGATAATGATAATGATAATAATAGTAGTAATAATGATAATGATACTAATAATAATGACAATAATAATAATTATCATAATTATTATTATTACTATTATTATTATTACAGTTATCATTATTACTATTATAATAAAGATTATCATAATAATGATAATGACAATAATGATAATAATGTTAATGAAAACGATGATAATAACAAAAAAGTAATAATAATACTAATAACAATAATGGTAGAAATAAAGAATATGATAATGAAAATGATTGTAATAATACTAGTAATCATGATAAGGATGATGATAATAATAATAAAGAAAATAACAGCAATTATAACAATAATGCTGCTGATGATAACAACACCAGTAATAACAACAATAATAATAACAATAGTAATAATGATACTAATAATAGTAGTAATAATGATAACAATAACAATGATAATAATAATTATAATAATAATAATAATATAACAACAATAATAACAAAAATAACAATAATAACAATAATAATGATAATAATAATAATAATGATAACAATAATAACAATAATAACAATAATAACAATAATAATAATAATAATAACAATAATAATAATAATAATAACAATAATAATAATAATAATAATAACAATAATAATAATAATAATAACAATAACAGAAAGATATAAAAGATATATCAAACACGCATCAACGTATATCTTCTAGATGATAGACACGTGTCGTTTACCAATTACCATCTTCCTTTAAATCTCCTCTGATAATAAATAATAATAATAAATAATTAATCATTTATCTATTTATTTATTTATTTATTTATAATTATTTATTATTAAATGATTAATAATAAATAATCATAATAAATCCCATAATCTATGATAGACTCTCTGTGTCTTCGTTGTCATTAAAAGAAATAGGACACTGGGAGTAAAATGTTTAGCTGAAAACTTGTTGCTCTAAAACTGTTTTTTGAATCTTCTAGCTGTTAATATATGGTGATTAACTCTTTTTTGACGTGAGGATTGACATGATTTTATGATTTACTTTTTACATAAGGATTAACATATTTTTTCATGAGGATTAACATATTTTTACAGGATTTAAATGTTTTTACAAGAGGATTAACATAATTTTACATGAGGATTAACATATTTTTACATAATTTACATTTATTTTACTTGAGGATTAACATAAATTCACATGGAAAATTATATTTTTTACATGAGGATTAACATTATTTTTACATGTTGATTTACATTTTTTCTCTTTTTTTGTACATGGTCTGCACATTTTATAGGGCAATCTACATTATATGGCGATTTATATTTTTTCCATGGTGATTCTGTCTTTTACATCATTTACATTTTTTTTTCTTTTTTACATTGTGATTTACACTTTTTGGTGATTCACATATTTAACACAATGATTTACGTTGTACACATTTTTTATGGTAACCAACATTAGCAGCAACACAAGTTATAGCACAAAACGCTTTCGTCAAGTAGAAGAGTATAATGCACTGCAATATTGAAAAAAAAAGAAAAAAAAAGAAAAAAACATGAAAAAGCATGAAAAAACATGAAAAAAACGAAAAAACATGAAGAGGCAACTGACATTAGCAAATATACAGAGTAAGAAAACGTAACCCGCTTTGGTTAAGCAAATGAGCAAAATGCAGCGGCCATAAACCGATGCATTTATTGCATAGCAAATGTATTTATCAAGTACCTGTTGTTTATGTATAAAAGCTATTTCAAACACGTAATGGCATGGGAAACCTCATGTAAATTCTATTCATCTATTTCCATTTAGAATACTAATGTTCACGACAGGAAATTACTGCTCGGGTTCCAGTAATTGGTAGTAGGAGTTAAGCAGGCAATAATGTCAGGACTGTAATCAACGAAAAATATGATTATTTTGTGTCCGTTGTCGTCACGGCTTTTGGTGTGTTATTCTGTGCACGTATGTGTTATATCATTTGTGTAATGTAAAGCGACGGACATGTATATGCATACCTGCAGACGCATGCACACACACACAC
>NC_091573.1:29849482-29871982 GCF_042767895.1 Penaeus vannamei
ATGGCTCACTTCATATGCACCCCTCGAAAAATGATGGCCACCGCCTGAACAAAAATGAATAAAAAAAAAATATCAGTGTCAGGTGGAAGCTTGGACAGGAGCAAGCAACAGCAGAGAACAGGAGAATGAACTGCAGGTAGAGGTTGATAATGATAAGGACAAAGATAATAGTGATGATGATAATGAACAGCAGGTTGAGGTTGATAATGATAAGGACAAAGATAATAGTGATGATGATAATGAACAGCAGGTTGAGGATGATAATGATAATGACAAAGATAATAGTGATAATAATAATGAACAGCAGGTAGCAGATGATGATAATAATAATAAATATAAACATAATAATAATGAACAGTAGGTTGAGGATGATAACGATAATGATAAATATGATAGTGATAATGATAATAAATCATAATACACAGAACAATACATATCTCAATGTATAAAGATAAAGTGCAGAATTAACACCTTAACACATAAAATTAAAAAAAAATCCGGGTACATACGAGCAGTGAAGAAGAAGCGACATTTAAGAGAGACAGATAGATAAGAGAGATAAGCGAGAGATAGAGAGATAAGAGAGAGACAGAGAGATAAGAGAGATAAGCGAGAGACAGAGAGATAAGCGAGAGACAGAGAGATAAGCGTGAGACAGCGAGATAAGCGAGAGACAGAGAGATAAGCGAGAGACAGAGAGATAAGCGAGAGACAGAGAGATAAGAGAGATAAGCGAGAGACAGAGAGATAAGAGAGATAAGCGAGAGACAGAGAGATAAGCGAGAGACAGAGAGATAAGCGAGAGACAGAGAAATAAGAGAGATAAGCGAGAGACAGAGAGATAAGAGAGATAAGCGAGAGACAGAGAGATAAGAGAGAGACAGAGAGATAAGCGAGAGACACAGAGATATGAGAGATAAAAGCAAGAGACAAAGAGATAAGAGAGATAAGCGAGAGACAGAGAAATAAGAGAGATAAGCGAGAGACAGAGAGATAAGCGAGAGACAGAGAGATAAGCGAGAGACAGAGAAATATGCGAGAGACAGAGATAAGAGAGATAAGTGAGAGACAGAGAGATAAGCGAGAGACAGAGAAATAAGAGAAATAAGCGAGAGACAGAGAGATAAGAGAGATAAGCGTGAGACAGAGAGATAAGCGAGAGACAGAGAGATAAAAGAGATAAGCGAGAGACAGAGAAATAAGCGAGAGACAGAGATAAGAGAGATAAGTGAGAGACAGAGAGATAAGCGAGAGACAGAGAAATAAGAGAAATAAGCGAGAGACAGAGAGATAAGCGAGAGACAGAGAGATAAGAAAGATAAGCGAGAGACAGAGAGATAAGAGAGATAAGCGAGAGACAGAGAGATAAGAGAGATAAGCGAGAGACAGAGAGATAAGACAGGGTTGGCAGCGAGAGACTGGCAGGTCGAAATAGCCCGGTTATCACGTCCAAAGGTCGGTGCATAATGAAACTCGATAATTACCTCGCATCAGAATAGATCGCTGGTTTAGAGCAAGGAAATGCGCATGAACGAGAGAGGGAGGAGGCGATAGAGGGAGAGAGGGAGGTGAATAAGGGAATAAGGGAGAGATGAGGGGATCAAGGGAGAGAATAAGCGAGAGAGGTGGGGATAAAGGGAGAGAGGGAGGTGAATAAGGGAATAAGGGAGAGATGAGGGGATCAAGGGAGAGAATAAGCGAGAGAGGTGGGGATAAAGGGAGAGAGGGAGGAAATAAGGGAAAGAGAGAGGGGGAATAAGCGAGAGAGGGAGGGAGAACGAAGGGAAGGTGGGAATAAGGGAGAGAGGGAGGAAATAAGGGAAAGAGAGGGAGGGAATAAGGGAGAGAGGAGGGGATCAAGGGAGAGAAAGAGGAAATAAGGGAAAGAGAGAGAGGGAGGGAATAAGGGAGAGAGAACGAAGGGAGGGAGGGAATAAGGGAGAGAGGAGGGGATCAAGGGAGAGAAAGGGGAAATAAGGGAGAGAGAGAGGGAATAAGCGAGAGAGGAAGGGAATAAAGGGAGAGAGAGCGAAGGGAGGGAGGGAATAAAGGAGAGAAAACGAAGGAAGGAAGAAGGGGATAAAGGGAGAGAGGGATGGAATAAGACGAATAGAACGAATGGACGGAGGAGGAGATAAAGGGAGAGAAAGAGGGAATAAGGGAGAGAGAAGGAAGAGAGGGGGAAGCTAGGAAGGGAGAGAGAGTGAGGGAAGGAGGGACGGAGGAAGGAAAGAAGGAGGAAGGGAGAGAGAGAGAATGAGGGCGAAAGACAGATAAGTCGATAGATAGATATAGAATAAGAAAGAGAGGGAGGAAGGAAGGAAGGGGGGAAAGAGAGAAGTAGAGAGGACGAAAGACGAATAAGAAGAAAGATATAGAAAGAATGAGGAAAAGGGAGGGAGAAAGAGAGGAAGAAAGAGAGAGATAAAAAAGGGAAGACTGAGACAGTGAGAGAGACAGAGACAGAGAGAGACAGAGACATGCAAGCAGACAGACAGAGAGAGAGAGAGAGAGCGAGAGAAAGAGATTCTTATCGACTAGCGACCATAATTTTCTCGAGACAGGTATGATTTTTTTTTTTTTTTTTTTTTTTTACGTTTTTAAACCGTCGTTGTTTCAGTCGGACATTAAATTCTATTCCCTGGTTTATTTATTCTCGTTTTCTTTCGTCCTTCTCAACGCCCGAGGAAAAGGGTAAAAAAAAATCTTGCACAAAGAAAATAACACAAGCAGAGGAGGGGGGAGGGAGAGAGAGAAAGAAGGAAGAAGACAAGGGAGGGAGAAAAGGAGGATGGCAGAGAGGGAGGGAGTAGGGAAGGAATAGAGAGAAAGAAGGAAGGAGAGAGAGAGAGAGAGACTCTGACTTTGATAAGTTTATTGAGACAAAAGCAAAAGATTACATCTCAAAAGGATGTGGTAACGTAGGTTATCGAGAGAGAGAGAAAGAGAGAGATAGAGAGAGAGAGAGAGAGAGAGAGAGAGAGAGAGAGAGAGAGAGAGAGAGAGAGAGAGAGAGAGAGAGAGAGAGAGAGAGAGAGAGAGAGAGAGAGAGAGACAGACAGACAGACAGACAGAGAGGCAGACAGGCAGAGTTAAAGACGAAAAGAAAAAAAACAAAGAGAAAGAGAGAGACTGCAGACATGCCTTTCGCGGCCACACATATCACCTACAAATTTCAACAGAAAGAGCAAGAACCACAATCATATAAAAACACACCTACTCTCTCTATTTTTCCTCCGAATACCGTTGCGCTGAAGTCATAAATCTAACCAATAATTTCCACAACAGACCCGCGTTAAAAAAAAAAAAAAATAAAGATGAATAAATAAAAAATAAAATATCCCACACATACACCGCCAACCAATGAGATCTGACCCATGCTACTGGTCATTCTGATATATAAATAGAGCTGAAAACACGACAGCTGGACTGGCCTGAAAAATGAAATTTTCCGTTTGTCATATTCAATTCAAACTTGACGAAGTAGGAAACATTTATATAAATATTTGGCTAGCCCGGCGCTCGCTATCACGGTTCCGCAAATCCATATATAGTGGCGAGTAGTGAAAGATTGTTAGAGACTACAATAAATATTTAGCTTTGCAGTTTTGTTATTTTCTGTTGTTGTTTTTTTAAATTCATTTTGTTAAGCAATTATGTTTCTGATTACTCTTATTAATTTCGTTTGCCATTTACATTGTTTGGCAATCATTTCTTTGAATTGTTTTTATGAACATTATCTTTATTATCATCATTTTTATAATTGATGTTAATTTTGTCGTTGCCGTTATAATCTTTTAACCATCATGATCATCATCTTTATTATTATTAACCTTGTTGCTTTAATCATTATCATTACTGTTATGATTACTATCATCATCGTTTTTCTTTTCCTTATCATTGTCATTATCACTTTTATTATCCTTTACATTGCCATAATCATTATCATTGTTGTTTTTATGTTGTTGGTAGTGTTGCAGTTGTTGTAATCATCATTATTATCGTTTATTATCATTGTTACCATTATCATTATTTTTATCATTACTATTATCATCACTGTTAGTTCTAGTAACAACTTTAGTAGTAATAGTATGATTATCATCATTATCAGCATCATCATGAAAAAAATATCATTATCATTATAATTGACATCACCATGAAACGTGTCATAATCGTCATCATTATAATAATCATCATCGTTACCGTCATTATCATAACCCGAATCATCACTATCACTTATACTATTTTATATATATATATATATATATATATATATATATATATATATATATATATATATATATATATAACGCACTCCTGTTTAACAGTTAGTGTATATCTTATCATTTCTTACTTAGACGAAAGATAAGAAAATTCCAGCAGGACCGAAGCAAGGCAAGCGACAAGGGATATGCAAATGAATAATTATCATAATGAGTTAACGGAGTAATTGTAAAAGCGAGAGAAATGATAAGCAGAATGAATAAACGGAATAATTAACCTAATGGATAGAATTAGTGATATATCGACGGTAAAGATAATGAGAAAATTGAAATTATTGACATAATCTAAAAGTGATGATTAGCGTGATATGAAAATGAATAAAGAAATAAGAAAAAAATATATACATACAAGTTATATTAAGCATAATGAGAGAGAGAGAGAGAGAGAGAGAGAGAGAGAGAGAGAGAGAGAGAGAGAGAGAGAGAGAGAGAGAGAGAGAGAGAGAGAGAGAGAGAGAGAGAGAGGGAGGAGAGAGAGGAGAGAGAAAAGAGAGAAAGGGAGAAAGACAGAAAGAAAAAGAGAAGGAAAGGGAGAGGAAGAGAGAAAGAGAGAGAGAGAGAGAGAGAGAGAGAGAGAGAGAGAGAGAGAGAGAGAGAGAGAGAGAGAGAGAGAGAGATAAAGAGATAAAGAGAGAGAGAGAGAGAGATGAGAGAGAGAGAGGGAGAAAGAGAGAGATAAAGATAAAGAGAGAGAGAGAGAAAGAGAGAAAGACAGAAAGAAATATAGAAAAAGAAAGAAAAAGTGAGAGAGAAAGAGATAAAAGAGAGAGGGGGGAGAAAATCAGACAGAGAGAGAGAGAGAAACAAAATAGACAGACAGAGAAAGAGAGAAAAAAAAATAGACAGACAGAGAAAGAGAGAGAAAATCAGACAGAGAGAGAGAGCAAAAACAAGAGAGAGAGATAAGAAAGAGAAAAAAATCAGAACAGACAGACAGACAGAGAAGAGAAAGAGAAAAGGAGACAACACGGCATCCCGCGACCGACAAGGCTTTACACTAATCCGCTTGTGGGGATCAAATGACCTCGCTCGATGGGGTCAAAACGGTTCTGCATTAAATTACATCGACCTCGGTTAAGGTGAGTAAGGAACGTGTTGTTGAGGAAATGGAGGAGAGGGTGAGGGAGGGAGGGAGAGGGGGAGGAAAGGGTAAGGGAGGTAGGGAGGGAGGGGGAGAGGGAGGGAGGGAGAGGGTGAGGAAGGGATGGGAGGTGGAAGGGAGGGAGGTAGGGAGAGGGTGAAGAGGGGGAGAGGGTGAGGAGGGAGGGAGGGAGTGGAAAGGGAGAGGGAGGTAGGGAGAGGGTGAGGGGGAGGAGAGGGGAGGGAGGTGGAGGGTGAGGGAGAGGGGAGGAAAGGATGGGAGGTAGAAGGGTTGGAGGGAGGAGAGGGAGGGAGATATGAGTGGGAGGAAGGGTAAGGGAGATGGAAGGGAGGTGGAAGAGATGGAGGGAGGGAGAGCGTGGGAAATCATTTACAGAACGCGTGTTGAGGAAACGGAGGAGAGAGAGAGGGGGAGGAAGGGAGGAAGGGAGATGGGAGGAAGAAGAGAAAAAGAGAAGGAGGAAAAGGAGATAAACACAAACAAAAATAAAAATCAGATATCAATAACCCTTTGTCATCCATCCATTTAACACATCGTTGCTCCTCATATTGACCGAAATTTTGTTGCTTCTCATAATGACCGAAATTTTGCTTTTCTCTCTGTCTGCCTTCACGTTGCTTGCCCAAGCTAATGTTCTTAAGGATGTGTTTGGCCTGACACCTTCACCCAGCCAGAGAACACGCAATACACGCAAGACATTTCCACCTCATAACGATAGAGATGAGGTTGAGATGATGTTGATAATGAGATGAGATTGAGATTGAAATTGATATGAAATTGAGATTGAAATGATGTAGATAATGAGATTGAGGTGAGATTGATATTGAGATGATGTAGATAATGAGATGAGATTGAGACTGAGATTGAGATTGAGGTGATGTTGACATTGAGATTGAGATGATGTTGATATTGAGATGAGATTGAGATAGATATGAGATTGAGAATGACGTGAAATTGAGATGTTGATATTGAGATAAGTTTGAGATTGAGATTGAGATGGGCTTGAGATTAAGATAAGATGAGGTTGATATTGAGAGCGGGATGAGGTCGAGATTGAAACGAGGTTGAGGTTGGAATTAAGATGAGACTGAGATGAGGTTAAGATTGAGATTGAGAGAGAAGGAGAAGGAGGGAGGGAGAGACAGAGAGACAGACAGAGGCAGCGACAGAGAGAAATAAAGAAAGAGAGAGAGAGTGAGAAACAAACTAACAGAGACAAAGAGACAGACAGGAGACAAACAGGAGACCGAAACGAGAGCGAGAAAGAGACCGGAAAGAGAGCGAGATAGAGACCGAAAAGCGATGCAGAATCGAAGGCGCCAAAAGATGGAATGAGTATTTCTTAAAAAAATAAAAATAACAAAAAAAATAAAACAGCTTTCCCGTTTATGAAATGTGTTTGTGTATTTTTTTTCTTCTTTTTTTAGGAGGAAAATTTCTTTAGTTTGTCTGATTTAGGCATTTAAGATTTCTATATTGTTTATCAGTATGTATTAATTCTACCTTCAATCTTGATGCGTCATCGAAAGAAGCTAGAAGAAGTAAACAGAGCAAGAACGGAGAGAGACAGAGAGAGAGAGAAAGAATGAAAGAGAGACAGAGAGAAAGAAGGATGAAGAGAGAGAGAGGGAAAGGGAGAGAGGAGGAGGAAATAGATAGATAGATAGAGAGAGAGAAAGGGGAGAGAGAAAAAAAAAGAAAAAAACAGAGAAAATCAAGAGAGATAGAGAGAGTATGTATGAAACTGGAGTAGAGATAAGACAAAATCATTAGAACGACTGATGAAGAGAAGGAAGCAGAGAGAATAAAGAGAGGATATACGCTGGATAACAAGGCTTTAATGAGCATAATTACCGAGATATGCCCAGGGCGAGGAGAGAGATAACGATAAAGCGAGGTGGGGCTGTGAATGCTCTATCAGGTCGACCAGTTTGCCGCTTAATGAATGCAGATAAGAACTTTACATTTTCCTATGTCGTCATCATTGGTTAGAAAGAGAGAGAGGGGAGGGAGGGACGGAGGGAGGGAGGGGGAGAGAGGGGAGGGGAGGGAGGGAGGGAGGGAGGGAGGGGGGGAGGGAGGGAGGGAGGGAGGGAGGGAGGGAGGGAGGGAGGGAGGGAGGAGGAGAGAGAGAGAGAGAGAGAGAGAGAGAGAGAGAGAGAGAGAGAGAGAGAGAGAGAGAGAGAGAGAGAGAGAGAGAGAGAGGGAGGGAGGGGGAGGGAGGAGAGGGAGGAGGAGGGAGGGAGGGAGAGGAGGAGGAGGGAGGGAGGGAGGGAGGGAGGGAGGGAGGGAGGGAGGGAGGGAGGGAGGGAGGAGAGAGAGAGAGAGAGAGAGAGAGAGAAAGAGAGAGAGAGAGAAAGAGAGAGAGAGAGAGAGAGAGAGAGAGAGAGAGAGAGAGAGAGAGAAAGACAGAGAGAGAGAGAGAAGAGAAAGAATAAAAGAGAAAAACTGGGGAAGGAGGAGAGAAAAGGAGAAAGAAAGAGACACAGAAAGACGGAGAAAGAGACGAGTATAAGCCTGAGACCGCAGAAAAAGCCCGAATCCGCTCGAACGAACGTAATCACCCCAAGGAAAGAAAGACAAAAAACACAAAAAAAAATCCTACATAAAAAAAACAGTCTCAAGGAATCGGCAAAGCGAAGATAATTGCATTGAGGTATAAGTAATATTTTTTTTTATAATATTAATGATAATGATAATAATAACAAAATGAATAATAGTAATAACACTAACAATGATAAAAACAGTGAAGTTAATAATGATATTGATAATAATGATAATAACAGTGATAATGATAATAACAGAAATAATAATAATATCACTGGAAGGGAGGAAGAAAAGTGAGACGCGACGTAAACAATAACAAAGGAAATAATCAATGAAGCCAGATAAATCTTTAACTAATTAATCGATCTTAACCCCACGTACCTAAGTTATGTTCCTCACCTGCTGGTCCTGTGACAATTGCGCTGGGAATTCCTGATGAGTATTTTTAAAGGAAAAAATATTGATACGGGTGACTAATGGATCTTAAATACTGTGAAACTTGATTGTACTAGATATCACTGGAGGAGGCAGAGAAGGAGGAGAAGGAGGTGGAGGTGGAGGAACGGAAGGAGGGGGCGGGTGGAGGAGGTGGAGGTCGAAGGTGGAAGGGGAGGAGATGGAGGAGGGGAAGGTGGAGATACAGGAATTAAAATAAGACCTGTTTATCATACTTTGGCAAGTTAGGAATATAGTTGACTCAATCAGGAGAGGGACATGATTCTTTGTCTCTCTCTCTCTCTCTCTCTCTCTCTCTCTCTCTCTCTCTCTCTCTCTCTCTCTCTCTCTCTCTCTCTCTCTCTCTCTCTCTCTCTCTCTCTGCCTCCTTCTCTTTCTGTGTGTGTTTGTGTAGAGAGAGAGACAGACAGACAGGCAGACAGAAGGAGGGAGGGAGAGACAGAGAGACAGAGAGAAATAAAGAGAGAGAGACCGAGAAACAAACCGAGACAAAGAGACAGACAGGAGACAAACAGACATACAATATACAGAGTGAGAGAAACGAAAAACGACCCAACAGGCGGATCACGTTGTTCCCGCACCAGCGCCGCAAATAGCATCAGGCAGGAGTGGGCGTCTCACGTGTTGCAGCCGACCATACGATAGTAAGTGAAGGGTGTTCGTGCCGTGTCCTGTCTCGGATATCTTTTGTCTACACCTGTATTTAAAGGAAGAAGGAGGAGGAGGAGGAGGATGGAGAAGGGGAGAGGGGGGAGGGAGGTGGATGGGGAATGAGGGAGAATAGGAGGGGATGGAGAAGGAAGGGGAAGGGAGGAGGAGGGAGGGAGGTGGAGGAAGAGTGGATGGGGAGGGGGAAGAGGAGGAGGGAGGGAGATGGAGGAAGAGTGGATGGGGGAGGAGGAGTTGAGGGAGGGGAGGAGGAGTGGAAGGGGGAGGGGGAGAAGGAGGATGAGGGTGATTAGGAAGGAAATGGAGAAGGGGAAGGAGGGTGTGGAATGTGGAGGAGGAGGGAGGGAGGTGGAGGAGGAGTTTGAGGGAGAGAATGAGGTGTAGAAGGAGTGGACGGGGAGATGGAGGAGAAGGAAAAGGAGTAGGAGGAGAAGGAGGATGGGCCCACAACACGTAAGGATGATGCAGGTTATGATACTCATCTCTATCTATCTATTTATCTCTCCCATGCTATCTTTCTGTTTCTGTCTCTCTCTCTTCAGCTTTTCTTTCATTTTCTTTTCCTCTTTCTCCATCTTTCTTTCCATCCACCTAAATCTCTCTCTTTTTACTCACCCTTCTCTCTCTTCTCCCCATCTCTCCCCATCCACCTTTTCGCCCATTTCCTCTACCCATTTCTTCTCATTTCTCCCATATTTTTCTCCCTTCGGTCTATCCGCCCATCCACCCATCTCACCCCATCTCTCCTCCTCCTATCTTTCTCTCCCCATCCCTCCCCATCCCACCCACCATTCTCTCCCCATCCCTCCTTCTCTTGTCTTTCTCTCCCCATCTCTCCTCTCCCTCTGCCCTATCCCTTCCAATCTTCCCCACCTTTCTCTCCCCATCTCTCCTTCTATCTTTCTCTCCCCATCCCTCCCCATCTTTCTCTCCCCATCCTTCCCTCTCCTATCTTTATCTCCCCATCTCTCTCTCTACCCTATCCTTCCCAATCTTCCCCACCTTTCTCTCCACATCTCTCTTTCTATCTTTCTCTTCCCATCCCTCCCCATCTTTCTCTAACCATCCTTCCTTCTCCTATCTTTCTTTCCCCATCTCTCCTTCTCCTATCTTTCTCTCCCCATTCTCTCTCTCTGCCCTATCCTTCCCCATCCCCCCCACCTTTCTCTCCCCATCTCTCCTCCTATCTTTCTCCCCCATCCTCTCCCCATCTCTCCTATATTTCTCTCCCCATCCCTCCCCATCTCACCTTCTCCAATCTTTCTCTCCCCATCTCTCCCAATCTTTCTCTCCCCTCTCCCCATCCCTCCCCATCTCCCCCACCTTCTTCCCCCTCCTTCTCTCCCCGTCTCTCTTCCTCCAATCTTTCTCTCCCCATCTCTCCCTCTCCCCATCTCCCCCACCTCCCCCCTCCTTATCTCCCCATCTCTCCTATCTTTCTCTCCCCCCCCCCCGCTCCTTCTCTCCCCATCTCTCCTTCTCCTATCCTTCTCTTCCCATCGCTCCCTCTCCCAATCCTTCTCTTCCCATCGCTCCCTCCCCCCTATCCCTCCCCATCTCCCCCCCCCCCTTCGCATCTTCTCTCCCCATCAAGCAGTTAGGATTCCCCAGGGGTCACGTGGGGGTCTTGAGGAGATGGATCACAAGCATAATTGGTCTTGAAACTTTCATAATTAGGGACTAAAAACACAGCTTTTCCCCCGACGTGCTTTTGGTCTGCGTGGGGGGGGGGAGGGGAAAGGGGGAGGGGGAGGGGTCTACGTGAGAGGATGTCGTTTTTTTTTTTTTCGTTGTCATTCGTCGATTTTTTTTTTTTTTTTTTTTGCGTGAGTGATTAAATTTGTTGTATTAGGTCGTGTTGTTTGTTTGTTTGTTTTTATTTGTGATTTTCTTGTGATTATGAAAGTGGTGATTTGATTTTATGTTTTTTTTATGAAGTGTTCATTTTTTATGGTCGTTAATCTTTGTTCATTTCTTAAAATCGTTGTTTTTATGTTCGTTATTTTTCTTTTTGATTTATCAAAATGGTTATTTTATTTCTGGTCGGAATCTTTTTATTATCATTAATCGGGAAAAAAATATTTTGATATATGAAAATGGTGATTTAATCTAACATTTAATCTATTTCATATTGGTGTTTTTCTTTGTGATTTACCAAATATTTTCGCTGTCCTATTGTTCGTTAGTTTTCTGTTGTTGATTTTATTTATTTGATTTAATTCAATTTTCTATTGCGGGTATTTAATTTATTTGGTGATTTATTAGAATGGTGATTGATTTTCTTATTGATCGTTATTTTTCTCTGTTGATTCATTAAATTTGTGATTTAATTTATGGTGGTTACTGCATTTTGCTCGAAAAGAAACAGGATAAACAGGAGAAAAATCTTCAAAGAGATGAAACAAAAATCGCCAAAAAATTATCAAGAAATAAAAATTGACAAATGCAACAAACAGAAATAAAAATCACGAGTAAAAAAGAATGATAAATAAAATATAAGAAATAAAGAAAAAAAGATTAATAATGATAGTAATAATAATAATAATAATAATAATAATAATAATAATGATAATAATGATAATAATAATAATAATAATAATAATAATAATAATAATAATAATAATAATAATAATAATAATAATAATAATAATAATAATAACAAAAATGATAATAATAATAATAATAATAATAATAGTAATAATGATAATGATAATAATAATAATTAGAATAAAAAGGTAACGGGCCTAAAGATAAAAATTATAAGAAATAATAGTGAACAAATCAAAAAATAAAGAAAATAAAAACAGAAAAAAGAAAAGGAAAAAGAGTATAGAAAAAAATATGAAAAGAATAGAAAACGTATCAAAAGTGTAGAAAGAAAAATATCAAAAGTATAGAAAAAATATCAAAAATATATAAAAAAATCAAAATGAAATGAAAACGAACTGCGTAAATTGAGAGTCAGCAAGCAACCGCCGTCAGCTGCTCCTTGTCAGCACGTGACAGCATCTTCACCCTCGCTCCAGGATTATATACTCTCGCCTTTCTTTTGGAGAGCTTTCGTTTCTCTCTAACACTTTTTTATTCTTGTGTTAATTTTGGAAATGTTTATATCTATTTTCTGTATTAACACTTTTATTTTTGTTGTTATTCTTTTCACACCTTTTGTAAGTTGTTGTTTTTTTTTAATCTTTTATCGTTATTTACCTTTTCGTCAGTTCTTATTTTGAGAATTTTCTTTTTTTCAATTCTTATATCAACGCCTCTTTTTAAGGCCTATCTGTCTCTTTATTTTTTTCTTCTCCTTTTTCTTATCTTTCAGTCTTTTTGTTGTCTTTAATCTTCTACTTTTTCTTTTTCTTTTTTTTTCCTCATTTCTCCTTTTTTATCATCTTGTCCTTTTTTCCTATCCTTTTCTTCTTGTCCTTCTTCTTCTTCTTTCTCTTTTCCTTCTTCATCTCCTTTTTTTCTTCTTCGTCTTCTCCTCTTCATCTTCTTTCTTCCTTCCTTACGTTCTTCTTTACTTCCTTCCTTCCCCCTCCTGCTCCTCCTATTCCTCTTCTACTTCTACTTCTTCTTCTTCTTCTCTTCTTCTTCTTCCTCTTCTTCTTCTTCTTCTTCTTCTTCTTCTTCTTCCCCTTCTCCTCCTACTACTACTCTTCCTTTTCCTCTCTCGTCTCCTTCCCCCCCTCCTCATCGTCTTCTTCTTATTCTTCCTCCTCCTGTTCCACCTCCCCACTCCTCCTCTTCCTCCCCCCTCCTCCTCTTCCTCCCCCCACTCCCCCTCCCTCTTCTTCCCCTCTCCCCTTTCCCCCTCCTCCTCCCTCCTCCTCTCCCTCCCCCTCCTCCTTTTCCTCCCCCTACCCCTCCTCCTCCTCTTCCCCCCCCACCCCCGCCACCCCTCCTCCTCCATATCCTCCCCATGTCCATACCCGTACAGTAAGCTTCCCTCTCCTAGGTACAGACTCCGCCCCCTCGGTCTCGCCCTTAAAAGGCTCCGCCCCCTTCCGGACCTTATTAAGGGTCTGCTGGTCTCCCGTGCGACCGTCTTCCCCGAGCTCCGAGTGAGGAAAAGTAATTGCATTTAGCAACTAATTAACGCTTCTTCGAGTCAACACTTGCTTGGCGTGGATTGGAGAGGGAGGGAGGGAGGGGAGGAAGGGTGTAGGGGAGTGGGGAGGGAGGAGAAGGGAGTGGGGGAGTGAGTAGGGAGGAGAAGGGAGGGAGGAAGGGAGGGTGGGAGAGGGAGAGGGAGGAGAAGGGAGTGGGGGAGTGGGTGGGGAGAGGGAGAAGGGAGGGAGGAGGTGAGTGGGGGAGGGAGGAAGGGAGGGTGGGGGAGGGAAAAGAGGGTGGGAGAGGGAGAGGGAGAAAGGTTGGAAGAAAAGGAGGAAGGGAGAGAGAGAGAGAGAGAGAGAGAGAGCGAGAGAGAGAGACAGAGAGAGAGGAAGTGAGAGAAACAGAGAGAGAAAGGCAGACAGACAGACACAGAGAGAGAAAGAGACAAACAAACAAACAGACAGACAGAGAAAGAGGTGGAAGGGAGATGAGAAGCGAGAGTGCTAGAAAGAGTAAAAAAAACTAGGGAGGAAGGAAACGCTGGAGAGTAACTAAGAAAGCGAATGGGGGAAGAGGAAAGAAAAGAGAATAGGAGAGTGGTATATACAGTGTATGTAGACGAGGGGCGCATATCTGTTTAATATTCATAGTTTCTATACATAAAAAAGACAAAAAATATATACTGTATATGTGTGTTGTTTACAGTTAAGGTATGGGTACGTATGTGTGTTTGCGTGATTGTGTGTGTATTGTGCATATGTGTGAGCGAGTGTGTGCGTGTGTCTGTGTGTGTTTGCCTGTGTGAGTGTGAGCGTGTGTTTATGTATGTATACATGTGAGTACGTAAGTATGTATGTGTGCTCGCGTGTGTTTATGTATGTATACATGTAAGTATGTAAGTGTGTATGTTCTCGCGTGTGTTTATGTATGTATGCATGTAAGTATGTAAGTATGTATGTGTGCTCGCGTGTGTTTATGTATGTATACATGTAAGTACGTAAGTAAGTGTGTGTTCTCGCGTGTGTTTATGTATGTATACATGTAAGTATGTGTGTGTGCTCGCGTGTGTTTATGCATATGTACCTGTAAGTATGTATGTACGTATATATGAGTTTTAACCAATTACTGCGAACCTCACGGCCACCATTTCGACGAGCGGCAACCCCCTCCGAGTCTGGAACACATCCCGCCGCGATGTTAGCAATGATGTTCCTTCATAAACATTTAATCAACACGCGATTCGACCCGAGTGGCGCTTAGGCTTCCGGCGGCGGTCGGGCGAGAGAGCGACGCGGAAATTCTGAGTAATTATCCCCTTTCTGAACGGAGGAAAAAGGGCCGCCATTGCACGCGAACGGCGAAAAAGCGCTTCTCCGGAGGCAAAGGGATAACAAATGGGGGATCAAGGCCTCCGGATGGGGACTGTGAAGCGGGTTTCCCGGTTTGTCGGATTTGCTGGCGAAGCTAGGTCGGGTTAGGGAGGGTCAGGGCAGGTCAGGGAGGGTCAGGGAGGGTCGGGTCAGGGCGGGCCAGGGCGGGCCAGGGAGGGTCAGGGCGGGCCAGGGAGGGTCAGGTCGCGTCGGGGGCACTTTCTTTTTCGGTTTGTTGTGAGATTTGGATGATCATAGGTGTTAAAGGCCACGCAAAAATTTTTTGTTATTATTGTCATTACTAATTCAGTTTTTATTTCATAGTCATTATCATTATTATTATTATTATCATTGTCATTACTATTATTATCATTATTATTATCATTATCATAATTTTATTATTATCATTATCGTTATCATAATTTTATTATTATTATTATCGTTATCATAATTTTATTATTATCATTATCGTTATCATAATTTTATTATTATCATTATCATTGTTATTATTATTATTATTATTATTATTATCATTATTATTACTTGTATTATTATTATCATTATTATAACTTGTATTATTATTATTATTATCATAATTATTATCATTATTATCATTATTATTATCATTATTATTATTATCATTATCATTATTATCATCATCATCATCATTATTATTATTATTATTATTATTATCATTATTATTATCATTATTATTATCATTATCATTATCATTATCATTATTATCATCATTATTATTATTATCATTATTATCATTATCATAATTACTATCGTTATTATTATCATTTTCATTATTATTATTATTGCTATAATCGAAGATAATCATAGTCATCTATGTACTCCGTGAAGGCACAAACTTACTTCTATATTATCAAGAGATATTTTTAGCATCACCTTCTAGTATCCCTGAATTGCCCTAAGGATTAGATAAATGTAATAAAGAAATTTAATTAATTAGGAAAAGGTGCTCCACGGCGTCGAAATGAAAGCAATTCCTTTAATGACTAAAAAATATATATAATGATGATAATGAATAGGTGAGAATAAAAGCTGAAGAAATATTTACAATGGCGTAGTTAATGATAATCATGATAAAAAGCTGAATATGAAAAATTAAATGACTTGAAATGTGATTAAAAATAACAGTGATGATAACTAAAGGAAAATCTTTTTAAAAATGAAATAAGATTGATTTTTTAAATGGTAACGATGACGAACTGATAGAAATGAAAGATAGAATAAGATCTAAAATAAGTTGAAAATAATGATGACAAAAGAGAAAATAAAAAAATAGGAAAATAGAAATACATTCACCTGCAAAACATTTTTGTTAATCTCCCGATCACTGTTATTTCTTTTCTTTCAAAATAGAATAAAGCTTTCTGGCGAAGAATATTTCTGGCGTACATATGTACATACGTGTTTGTAAGTGTGTGTGTTTGTATATGTATGTATGTATGTATATGTATGTATGTATATGTATGTATATGTATATATATATATATATATATATATATATATATATATATATATATATATATATATATATATATATACATATATATATATATATATATATATATATATATATATGCATGTATATGTGTATATGTATGTTTATATATATATATATATATATATATATATATATATATATATATATATATATATATATATATATATATATATATATATATATATATATATATATATATTTGTATGTATATGTATGTTCATACATACATATATATATATATATATATATATATATATATATATATATATATATATATATATATATATATATATATATATATATATATATATATATGTATGTATGTATATATAGATATCTCTCTCTATACATACATACATATATAGATAGATAGATAGTTAGATAGATAGATAGATAGATATAGATATAGATAGATAGATAGATATAGATACATATATAGATATACATACATAAATATAGATAGATAGATAGATAGATAGATAGATATAGATAAAGATATATACATATCTATATATATACATATATACACACATGCATAGATATATGCATACATATAAATGAATAAATATATATATATATATATGCATACATATAATTGAATAAATAAATAAATATATATATATATATATATATATATATATATATATATATATATATATATATATATATTCATTTATACATACATACACACCGTACCTACCGAGCTACAAAACAAACTCTAAGAATAGGTGAAATCTCAAGTATTTTTTCCTCAGGATTCAATAGCTTTCTTGTACTGAAACCAGGTCAAGAAAAGTGGAAGTCGGTTGGCTTTGGCGAAGTCAGCTGTGGTGTCGAAAGAGCGAACGGGAAGAAGAGGAAGAGGAAGAGAAAATGGAGGAACAAGAGGAAGGGAGGGGGAATTATGGGATGAGATAATCAGAATAAGAAAGAAGGGAGAAAAGGGGTACAAATTAAGAAATAGATAGAAATACGATTTTTTTAATTCAATTATGAGAGGGATTATGAGAATGATGAAATAGAGAAGATACAATTATAAGAACGAAAGAATTATGAAGAACAGAAAGGAGAGGAAGAAGAAAAAAGGAAGAGGAGGAGGAGGAGGTGAAAGGATGAGGAGAAAAAAGAAAAAAAGACGAAAAAACAGAGAAGAGAATAATATAAAGAGAAAAAAAGCAATAGAAACAGAAAATTAAAAGAGACAGATAAAGAGAAGAAAACACAGAAAAAAAAACAAAAGAAAACAAATCAAAAGAAAGAAAATAAAAGAAACCCAAAAGAAGAAGAAAAAGAAAAAAAAAAAGAGTGGAAATATTGGACCCGAAATCTCCCGAGAATGAAGCCATTCGCATACAGGGCGGACCTTTGCTTTGCTTTAGAAAATTGTGTTATGGTCATATTGTCCCGAAATGCCGGGCTAACAAGACGTGGCTAATGCTGCTTCGTGTTGTTTCATGAATATTACGGTTATAAAAGCGGAGTAGTTGTGGTGAGGAGAGGAGGAGGGGGGGAGGGAGGGGGTAGGGGTTGAGGAGTGGGGGAGGGAGAGGAATGGGGGAGGGGAGGAGGGAGGGAGAGGAGTAGAGGAGGGGGAGTAGGGGAGTGGGGTGAGGGGGAGGGAGGGAGAGAGAGAGGGGGAGAGGAGTAGAGGAGAGGGGGGTAGGGAGTGGGGTGAGGGGGAGGGAGGGAGAGAGAAAGGGGAGGGGTAAGATGGGTAGGAGGGGGAGAGAGGAGGATGGGGGAGGAGAGAGAGAGTTAAAGGAGGGGAGGGGGAGGGAAGGATACGGGGGAAGAGGTTGAATGAGAAGTAGGAGGGGCAGGGGAGGGGGAGGGTATGACAGAGGGGGCATAACGGGGGAAGGACATGGGGAGAGAAGGAGGAGGAGGGAGGAGGAGATGGGATAGGGGCAGCAAGGAGGGGCTAAAGGATGGGGAGGAGGTAGGAAGGGGGAGAGAAAGCAGGGAAAGGGAAGGGAAGAGATAGTTGAACGGAGGGGGTAGGGAAGGAGAAGCGGATAGAGAGAGGAGGAGGAGGTATGGGCTTTGGGATGGTGGGGAGCGGGGGGCTAAGGGATGGTGGAGGGGGGGGGTTGAGGACTGAAGCATGGGGATAAGTTTTCGGAATTTTCTTTAGTCATGGGGAACAGGATTACAAAATGTGGCTGGAGAATTTACATGGAATTTTTCCGTTTTTCTTCCTCCTTTTTGTATATAATGATTTCTTTAATAATAATTTTATAATAATGATTTATTTTTCCTTTTTGTATAGAAACAATTGATAATCGAGGATAATAATGATGACAATACACTGGTGATCATGATAATGTAATGGTCATTTTAGTGATAATGATGACAGAGATAATGATGTTGATAATGATGATAGGGCGTACGGAATCATTCTCATTCCAAAGGCATTTTGTCGTTTCTTTAATTAGCAGTAACGCTGCAAGGATTCTCTTTCTCTCTCTTCCTCTCCCTCTTTTATTTTCTCTCTCTCTCACTTTCTCTCTTTCTCTCTCTCTCTTTCTCTCTCTCTCTTTCTCTCTCTCTCTCTCTCTCTCTCTCTCTCTCTCTCTCTCTCTCTCTCTCTCTCTCTCTCTCTCTCTCTCTCTCTCTCTCTCTCTCTCTCACTTCTCTCTCTCTCTCTCTCTCTCTCTCTCTCTCTCTCTCTCTCTCTCTCTCTCTCTCTCTCTCTCTCTCTCTCTCTCTCTCTCTCTCTCTTTCTCTCTCTCTCTCTCTCTCTCTCTCTCTCTCTCTCTCTCTCTCTCTCTCTCTCTCTCTCTCTCTCTCTCTCTCTCTCTCTCTCTCTCTCTCTCTCTCTCTCTCTCTCTCTCTCATTCTCTCTCTCTCCTCTCTCTCTCTATTCATTTCTCACTCTCTCATTCTATCTCTCTCTCTCTCTCTCTCTCTCTCTCTCTCTCTCTCTCTCTCTCTCTCTCTCTCTCTCTCTCTCTCTCTCTCTCTCTCTCTCTCTCTCTCTCTCTCTCTCTCTCTCTCTCTCTCTCTCTCTCTCACTCTCTCTCTCTCTCTCTCTCTCTCTCTCTCTCTCTCTCTCTCTCTCTCTCTCTCTCTCTCTCTCTCTCTCTCTCTCTCTCTCTCTCTCTCTCTCTCTTTCTTCCTTTCTCTGTTCCTTTCTCCTCTCTCATTCTCTCCCTCTCTCCTCTCCCTCTCTCTCTCTCTCTCTCTCTCTCTCTCTCTCTCTCTCTCTCTCTCTCTCTCTCTCTCTCTCTCTCTCTCTCTCTCTCTCTCTCTCTCTCTCTCTCTCTCTCTCTCTCTCTCTCTCTCTCTCTCTCTCTCTCTCTCTCTCTCTCTCTCTCTCTCTCTCTCTCTCTCTCTCTCTCTCTCTTTCTCTCTCTCTCTCTCTCTCTCTCACACACACCCTCTCTCTCTCTCTCACACACACTCTCTCTCTCTCTCTCTCACACTCTCTCTCTCTCTCCTTCTCTCTCTCTCTCTCTCTCTCTCTCTCTCTCTCTCTCTCTCTCTCTCTCTCTCTCTCTCTCTCTCTTCTCTCTCTCTCTCTCTCTCTCTCTCTCTCTCTCTCTCTCTCTCTCTCTCTCTCTCTCTCTCTCTCTCTCTCTCTCTCTCTCTCTCTCTCTCTTTCTCTCTCTCTCTTCTCTCCCTCTATCTCTCTCCTTTCTTCTTCATCTCCATCTTCTTCTTTGTTATTTTGAAGGCTTTCATGTGTCGCCCAAAGGAAGGGAAGAACAATTAATTATCAGTCATTGAAATGTTCTTTGATGTGAACATTTTATCTTTGGATATTAGTGGTACGTTCATGGAAAAAAATGTTTTCGAACTCGTACTATTAATGTGAAATATGAATTGTTATCGCTTTTTCTGTCTGTCGAAATTATTAATACTATATCATATAATGATTTTATATGTCATTGAGGTTATTAGATTTGTAGAGGAGGGAGTATGGGAGATAGGAGAGGAAGAGATAAAGAAGGGAGGAAGGGAGAACGGGCAGGAGGGAGAGGATGAGGGACAAGGGGTGGAGGAGATGGGATGAAGAAGTGGGAAAGGAGGGAGGAGGGGGGGGAAGTAGGAAGGGATGAGGGGTGGGGGAGAATGAAGAGAAAGATGGAGGAGAAAGAAAATAGAAGAAGGGGAGAAAGTAAGTGGGGGAAGGGGGGGAGGAGGAAGGGATAAGGTGTAGGGAGACGAAGAAGAGACGAAGAAATGATAAGATGTGGAAGAGAGAAAGAAAGAGGTGTGATAAAAGGGAGATAGGAAAAACGCGGGGAATCGACGTTCCAGCCTTATCTAATTGTTAATCAGCTGCCCCCACCCACACCCCCACCCCCTCCCCCACCCCCCTCTCCCCCACCACCCCACCCCCACCCCCATCCGCGCAACGTTGCAGAGAAGAGCGATGACGCGAAGTTGCAATCCAACCCCCGCCGCCCGCCCGCCCGCCCGCCCGCCCCTGGCGGATGGCCGCAGGCACCCGCCCACGATTTATCTGCTGGGACGCAACGACAACATTACTTAACAGAAACATATCGCGGAGACCTTTTGTCGGGTAGAACCATCAGCGGGAGACGAGCCCTCCGTCAGGCTTCGGGAGACGGACGACCAGAGCCGGGTTGCGCGCCGCTTTGAGATCGTCGGATTTATCTCGGGGGGCGAGGCGTGAAGGGGGGGAGGGGGGAGGAGAGATGCGAGGCGAGAAGGGGGAGGGGGAGGGGGAGGAGGGAGGAGCGAAAGGGCAACGGGCGGCCTGCTCGCGCTCGTTGCGGGGAAGAAAGGGCGGATTTGCATATATTTGTGTGTGTGTGTGAATCTATACGTATATGTATATATATATATATATATATATATATATATATATATATATATATATATATATATATATATATATATATATATATATATATTATGTATTTATTTATGTGTTTATTTATACATATATATGTAAGTATGCATATGTATGAGTATATATATATATATATATATATATATATATATATATATATATATATATATATATATATATATAGATATATATATATATACATATATATATATATATGTATATATATATATATATATATATATATATATATATATATATATATATATGTATATATATATATATATATATATATATATATATATATATATATATATATATATATATATATATATATATATATATATATATATATATATATATATATATATATATATATATATATATATATATATATATATATATATATATATATATATATATATATATATATATATATATATATATATATATATATATATATATATATATATATATATATGTATGTATGTATGTATGTATGTATGTATGTATGTGTATATACATATATATATATATATATATATATATATATATATATATATATATATATATATATATATATATATATATATATATATATATATATATATATATATATATATATATATATATATATGTATATACATATATATATGTATATATATATATATATATATATATATATATATATATATATATATATATATATATATATATATATATATATATATATATATATATATATATATATATGTATGTGTGTGTGTGTGTGTGTGTGTGTGTGTGTGTGTGTGAGTGTGTGTGTGTGTGTGTGTGTGTGTGTGTGTGTGTGTGTGTGTGTGTGTGTGTGTGTGTGTGTGTGTGTGTGTGTGTGTGTGTGTGTGTGTGTGTGTGTGTGTGTGTGTGTGTGTGTGTGTGTGTGTGACTCTCCCTCTCCCTCTCCCTTCCTCTCCCTTTTTTCCTTCTACTCTCTCTCTCTTTCTCCTCTCTCCTTCTCCCTCTCCTTTAAGCGATCATATTTGCGTATGATTATCCCTAATAGTACCTCATCCTGCTTCTGACTGACAGCTGATGCATTCGATTTGCGTCGAGACTGAAGGAGGTAGTTGAAGGGGACCTTTCGTCAGCCAGTTTGCAGATTATTGTTAGTTATTACCTCCGCAAAGGTTGTGATTTTTGTAGCGTTGGTTAGTTGGTTTGTCCGTTTGTTAGTAGGATAGCTAAAAATAATATGAACTCGTAAAATTTTCATGTTTCTTTTTTTCTAGAGGTTTGTCCCAGTTTGCAGATTATTGTTACAGTTATTACCTCCCCCCCATGATTGTGATTTTGGTAGCGTTGGTTAGTTGGTTTGTTGGTTTGTTTGTCCGTTTGTTAGTAGGGTAGCTAAAAATATATAAACGTAAATTTTTAATGTTTCTTTTTTTTTCTAGAGGTTTGTCCCAGTTTGCAGATTATTGTTACAGTTATTACCTCCCCCAAAGGTTGTGATTTTGGTATCGTTGGTTAGTTTATTGGTTTGTTTGTTTGTCCGTTTGTTAGTAGGATAGCTAAAAAAAAATATGAATTCGTAAAATTTTTATTATTTTTTTTATTCTAGTGGTTTGTCTTAGATGCCATTAAATTCTGGTGATTACGTCAGTGACCTTATTGCCTTGGCGGAG
>NC_091573.1:29886982-29889482 GCF_042767895.1 Penaeus vannamei
TCCCTCTCTCTCCATCCTTCCCTCTCTCCCTTTCCCTAGATCCCTTCCTCCCTCCCTCCCTACTCCTCCCTCTCTTCCTCTCAAGTCCTTCTCTTCTGTTGCCAAAGTATAAATCTTGAGACATCCCAGAGACAACAGACCTCGTAGGAAGACGCCCTTCTCTCTGTCTAGAATGTATCCAGAATCTTTCGGTCTGATGCCATCTGCCTTCCTCCCTTCAAAACTTCTTTTTGGGTATTTGTTTGTTTGTTTGTTTACTTATTTGTTTGCTTGATTGTTTGTTTGTTTGCCTTCCGCCTCTCAGAACTTTTCAGATTCACTTGTATTCATGTCGAATCTCTCAACGTCTTTTTTTTTCTTCTTTTTTTACCTTCTTTTGAATGCGCTGCACTTTTAGGTGTTCTGTTTTTCTTTTTTTTCTTCTTTTTCTGTTTCTTTCTTTCTTTACTTGTTTTCTCTGTTTTTGTCTTTTCTTTTCAAAGGTGAATGAGTGAGATGTTTTTATGGCAGAAGTAAATGATGATAATGGTATAAAAAAAAATATTGAAGTAGAAAATTTACAAAAAAAAGTAATAATCTAAATCGATAAGAAATATGAGGGAATATATGGTAAAAAAAAATATATATATATAGTTAAAATATACGGAAATAATGTTAGAGTAACAAAAAAAAAATAAAGAAATGAATAGAATAGTTATGAAGAATAGTTACAGTTGAAAGACTTGGGCTCAAAGAGACATTCTAATATTCTGTTGATTTTCCATAATACTTCAAGTGGAAAATACATCAAAAGGAGGCAGCACATAAAGAGTTAGACAAAGACAAGAGTTTGTTTATAGGTTAAATTGTGCACAGAGAAATTGCCGCATAAACTTTAGTGCACGAAGCAATGAAGAAAAAATACAATAACATTTTTAAAAATAAAAGTAAGAGGGAGGGAGGGAGAAGGAAAGAGAGAGGGTGAAAGGAAGAGAGAGAGAGGGGGGGGGGGAAAGAGAGAGGGAAAGAGAGGGCGAGAGAGAGAGAGAGAGTGAGAGAGAGAGAGAGAGAGAGAGAGAGAGAGAGAGAGAGAGAGAGAGAGAGAGAGAGAGAGAGAGAGAGAGATGAAGGGAGGGAAAGAGACAGACAGACAGAGAGAAAGGGAGCGAGAGAGAGAGACAGAGAGACAGAGAGAGAGAAAGAAAGAGAAACAGAGAGAGAGAGCGAGAGAGAGAGAGAGAGAGAGGAAGGGAGGGAGGGAGGAAGGGAAAGAGACAGACAGAGAGAGAGAGAGAGAAAGAGAGAGAGGATGAAAGAAAGAGAAAGAGAGTTAAGCGAAAAAAGGTGGATAGAAAGAGATAGAGAAAAAGAAGACGATATCAAAAAAACCTTACCTCGAGTTTTCCTCCGAATCATACAGACAGACAAAGCCACAAGGCCCTCCCCCCCACCCCCCCACCCCCACCCCACCCCGGCCCGTGACCTGAGAGAGACGAATCTATAGCAAAGAAAAAAAAAAGGTCAACTCCTCCCCTATTTCTTCGACTCCCCCCCCCCCCCCCCCGAGCCGTCGGCAGGAGAGCAAGCGAAATGAAAAGGTGCTGAAATATGTGGAATTTACGCAGACTGGGACCGGGGACGCCGTGCAGAAAATTGCACTGGCAAACACGATGACTGAAGATGCGAGATGTGACGAGACGCGAGACGACCTGAGAGCGAGAGGCGACGAGAAACGAGACGACCTAGGGCTTGGAGGTCAGGCTGGGAGCGACGCGCCGGAGGACACCTGCTGCCAGGCCTCGTTCTCGACGTCGGGAGAAGGACAAAGGATTCTAGAATAATGGAACGTAATATTTGTGTGGGTGGGTGTACATGCGCTCATGCCGTATGTGTATGTGTTTGTTTGTGTGCGTGTGTGTTTGTTTATATGTATGTATGTATGTGTGATATTTGTGTGGGTGGGTGTACACGCGCTCATACCTTATGTGTGTGTTTGTTTGTGTTTGTTTATATGTATGTGTGTGTGTTTGTGTTTGTTTATATGTATGTGTGTGTGTGTTTGTATACCGTATGTGTATGTGTTTGTGTTTGTTTATATGTATGTGTGTGTGTGTGATATTTGTGTGGGTGGGTGTACACGCACTCATACCGTATGTGTGTGTGTGTGTTTGTGTTTGTTTATATGTATGTGTGTGTGTGTGCGTGTGTGTATGTTAATTACTGCGAATATATTACCCTTTATTCGGACAGGTAAACATATTCCCTTCAATCCAGAAAGTACCTGATTTTAAAAGTTTTTATTATTAATGTTAATTATTATTACTTCTTCATTACAACTACAACTAGCCATATTATTACTTTCCTCTTCCCCTGACATGACCACCACCCCTATTATTGCCACCTGGAATGTCACTGTCACTACAACTGTACTTTTTGTCTCATTCTTGCCTATCTAGTTCTACTATTATAGTTAATTTCATCCCCCCTATTACTATCGGCTCCTATAAAGTCATCACCAAAA
>NC_091573.1:29911982-29914482 GCF_042767895.1 Penaeus vannamei
ACTAGCTTCTTGACCACATCCTTCTGAGACGTATCAGACACCACCTACTGAGGCATCAGAGGCCGGAGCAATCTGGATTCACTCCTGGTAAGTCCACTATAAATTGACTGTAACCTTGTGCTTGGAGTCATTGTAGAGCGCCACCGTGAGTTTGGGCGTGGGCTGCTTGCAGCCTACATCGACCTCAAGAAAGCATTTGACATGGTGCATCGGGAATCACTCTGGGAGATTCTGAGACTAAGAGGAATTCCAACAATGATTATTAGACTAATAGCAAGACTGTATACTGGCACTGGAAGTGCTGTAAAGTGTGGAGGGATCCTGTCGAGCTTCTTTCCCGTTAGTTCAGGAGTGAGGCAAGGGTGTGTCCTTGCACCAACACTTTTCAACTACTGTTCAAAGCCTTTGTAGAGCAACTCTGGGCAATATCAAGGTTACAGACCTTGACTTTGCCGATGGTGTTGCTATTCTATCTGAGTCTTAGGACTAGAGGTCTCCTGGACCAAGACCAAGATCCAGGACTTTGGGGACTTGTTAGGAGAACCTGTTTGGTTGGTATGTGCTTACGGTGAGGACATTGAAATGACAGAGAGCTTTACATACCTTAGTAGTGTAGTTCATAAATCTGGGCTGTCAGACCAAGAAGTCAGCCGACGGAATGGCCTGGCAGGAGGGGTCATGAACTCTCTCGACAAGAGTATTTAGAGATGCCAGTACTTGTGCAGAAGGACTAAGCTACGCGTCTTCAAGGCCCTGATAATGCCAGTTTTGCTATTCAGTAGTGAAACCTGAACATTACCCTGTACCTTGGAGTCTCGTCTTGATGCCTTCTGTAATAAGTCCTTGCGCCAGATCATGGAGTACTGTTGGCAGGACTACGTGTTCAACCAATGGTTGCACTGCGAGACTAGCACTGGACTTGTTACTTGCACAATCCATGGCCCGGATTCACTAACCCACTTACGATGGTAAAATCACTGGCAACTATAGTTACCATGGTAACCAGACAGCGGTGGTATTCACTAACAACTTGCCGTTGGAGTTACCATGGTAAATTTTACCAATGGTCAGAGCACTGGTAACTTCTGGGAAGACGATGTCATCACGTGTTATCTCATCAAAAAATCAATATCTTATCAAAGTTTTAAAATTGTTTTTACACTTGATGTAATTAATATAATTGCAAACACATATCGCAATACGGACATAGTAAAGAAATGTAAATTTCACATGAACCAAGTAAGCATAAAATCCACACAAATTCTCGTAATATTATAGGCCTATATTATACTAGAATGCATGGAATCGATAGATACGTGAACTCTTATAGAATTCTTCTCTGAAATAATTATTACAAATGATATAGAAAAACTACCTTGCTGATATATAAACTGGCAATACTAACGAGTATAGCAATTTCTGTGTCTGTCGGCATTTTGACAATAAACTCCAAAGTGCATGGGCAAGAATAAGCTTGAAGATATTTCCTTTGACGACAGATAGCGATTACTAAAAAAATTTTGGTCCGGTTCTTTGTTTAACAATGATGAAAAAACTAAATGACTAAACTGTTTGGATAATATTAATAATAATATAATAATGTTATTTATCAATAATATATTAAGAAAAGTATTTGTATTGGTCCCTATCTATACAGTAAATATATATCCCACATGGATATGATCAATTAAATATATTCATTTTTTCTACATGTGCTTAAATAGTGTTTTAGCTGAAACTTTCTTTTTAAATCTCGCTGTATGTAGTTTTTGTTTACATGTTACGCGATTGGTCGAGGGAACCTAAAAGATTATGTATAGCGCTCGCTGATTGTTGGAATTGCTTTACTAGAGCCCTCTGTTGGCTACCATTAGAATGAGTTGATTTACGATTGTAACTCAGTATATCCCAATTACCATTTCTTCGTGAATATCACTTTAGCATCACTGGTAAATGCAATGGTAAATGACCACTGGTAAATGCGTTACGATCGTTTGTTAGTGAATCCGGTCCCGTGATCGCCAACTCAGGCTAAATGGCCACCTGGCTCACTTCCCACAGGATGATCTTGACCACCAGGTTGTCTCTGTAAGAGACAGCCCTGGGTGGAGGAGGCCTGTGGGACGACCTAAAAAGTCGTGGCTTGGGCAGATCGATCAAACCTGTCGTGAGGAGCTCGAGATAGGTCGTCCCTGCCTGGCGGCTTGCTATAAGGGACCCCCAAAGGTGTAAACGAATGGTGGACACGGCTATGCACCCCCGTCGGCGTTGGCTCCTAATGAGGTTGCTGCTGCTGCTGCTGCTGCTGATGATATATATATATATATATATATATATATATATATATATATATATATATATATATATATATATATATATATATATATATATATATATATATATATACATATATATATATATATATACATATATATATATATACATATATATATATATATATATATATATATATATATATATATATATATATATATTGTGT
>NC_091573.1:29929482-29934482 GCF_042767895.1 Penaeus vannamei
ATTAGAATTATCACTGCTATTACTGACGGTGATTTGCAGAATTTCGAATTATAATTTCGAGATCAATATCATTTGCAACAACAAAGTTCATAAGATTTTTATTTTATTTTTTATTTTATTATTTTTTTGCTATCTCCCCATAATTAGTGTTTCTACCATCATTATACACATATATTCAATAAAAAGACGATTATTGAATATGAAAATAACATGATTTACCTGCTGTTAATAATATAAATAAAAGATTTTAGCCCACTGGTGTCATGTTAAACTGGGCAGGACTGTCATTATATTACGGATAGCTTATTTCGTTGAACAGGCATAGCATATTTATAGATTTTTTTAGGCAAAGCGTCAATAAATTGTTTCAACACAAAATTTACTTTTCACTGCTCATGATCTTTGAACACTGAACAGTCTACTGGTATTCTTTTGAAGTAATAAGGTTGATTATGTTATTTACATTATTTTCAAACCGCTATTTTTGTTTTTATTTTGCAAAAGGACGGGAAAGAATGAAAGAAATTGTAGCTACGGGTATGCATGCCAAGCCGCGGGATGATGCGGTAGGGTGGCCGGTTCCTTTCCGCCTCGACTTTGACCCCATCTAGCTGATGCCAGTACTCACTTAGGAGTCCGGTTCGATCTTCTCTATAACTATAGAGACAAAAATAAACACATCTGCAACCTTATTCAAGTAGATATTACAAACAGAAATGGACAGAGAAGAAAGAAAAACACTTTTTGTCCGTCGTATGATGTGTCCCACCAAGAAACTGTAACATTCTTCATTGAATATGCATCGTCAGGAAGATAATACTGCGTACTGCTTTTCTGTTTTCCTATCCTTTAGCGAAGGTATGAATGAGAATGAATACCTTCACAGTACTAGAGATTTTCATTTCCATTCATACCTTTTCGAGATTTGTCACGATAAATACGGCTATTCCTCTTCTTCTTCTTACTCATCTTTTTCTCATCGTTTTCATTTTTGTCTCACCTCCTCCTTCCTCCTCCTTCCCCTTCCTTCCTCCTCCTTCTTCTTCCTTCCTCCTCCTTCCTTTTCCTATCTTCTTCCTTCTCCTTTCCCCCCCTTCCTCCTCTTTTCTCCCTCCCTCCTCCTTTCTCCTTCTTCCTCTTCCTTCCTCCTTCTCCTTCCTTCTCCCTCCTCCTCCATTCTCCCTTCTCCTTCCGCATCGCCCTGCCCCCTCTCCCTCTCCCATCCTGGTGTCTCTCATTTTTTTTCCCTTCTTCATCCTCTTTCCCCTCTTCCTCCTTTCGTCCCTCTCCCCTCCCTCCCTTACACTAATCGTGGTTCCTCTTCTCCCCTTCGTCTTCGTCTCGTCTTTCCCCCACCCCATCTCCCTCTTTTCCTCCTTCCTTCTTCCCTAATTCCCCCTTTCTCTCCTTCTCTCATCCCCATCTCACTTTTTCCCTCCTTCTCTCTGTTCCCTTTCTTCTTTTTGTCCGTCTCTCCCGCTTCCTCTTTCTTTCCTTCTCTCTGCCCCATCTCCCTCTTTTCCTCTTTCTCTCTGCCCCATATCCTTTTTCTTCTTCGTTCTGCCCCAATTCCCTCTTTTTCCTCTCTACCTAACTACCTTCTTTCTCTTCTTCTCTCTGCCTCTTTCCCTCTTTCTCTCCGTCTGTCCCAGTTCCTCTTTCTCTCCCTCCCTCTGCCCCATCTCCCTCTTTCTCTTCGGTCTCTCACATTTTCCTTTCCTCTTTTCCTCCTACTCCCTGCCCCTTTTCCCTCTTTTTCTCCTTCCCTCTGCCCCATTTCCCTCTTTCTTTTCGTCTCTCACATTTTCTTCCTCTTTTCCTCCTTCCCTCTGCCCCATCTCCCTCTTCCTCTTCGTCTCTCACATTTTTTCTTCCTCTTTTTCCCCCTACTCCCTGTCCCTTTCCCTTTTCTTCTCTGTCTCTCCCATTCCCTCTTTCTCTTCGTCTCTCACATTCTCCTTCCTCTATTCCTTTTACTCCCTGCCCCTTCCCCTCTTTTTCTCCTTCCCTCCGCCCCATCTCCCTCTTCCTCTTCGTCTCTCACATTTTCCTTCCTCTTTTTCTCCTTCCCTATTCCCCATTTCCCTCTTTCTTTTCGTCTTTTCGTCTCGTTTCCCTTTTTCTCTTCGTCTCTCACATTTTCTTTCCTCTTTTCCTCCTACTCCCTGCCCTTTCCCTCTTTTTCTCCGTCTCTCCCATCTCCCTTTTCGCAAAGAGGGAGAGACGCAAAGGAGCCCCGATAACATTCAGGCGTCGGAAGGAGGGTGATTGGCAGTGACGAACGAGACGCCGCGATATGCATTAACTCCTCCTCCTCCTCCTCCTCCTTCTCCTCGTGCTCCAGGTCCCCTCCTTCCCCTTCTTCCCCTCCTCCTACGACTACTTCTTCTCGAGCTCCAGGACCCCTCCTTCCTTTCCTCTTTCTCCTTCTCGTCCTCCTCCTTCTCTTCGTGCTCCAGGTTTCCTCCTCCTTCTACGACTACTTATCGTCCTCCTCCTCCTCCTCCTCCTCCTTCTCTTCGTGCTCCAGGTCCCCTCCTCCTTCTATGACTACTTATCGTCCTCCTCCTCCTCCTCCTCCTTCTCTTCGTGCTCCAGGTGCCCCTCCTTCCCCTCCTCCTTCTCTTCCTTCTCGTCCTCCCTCCTCCTCTTCCTCCTTCTCTTCGTGCTCCAGGTCCTTTCCTTCCCCTCCTCCTTCTCTCTCTTCCTCGTCCTCCTCCTCCTTCTCTTCGTGTTCCAGGTCCCCTCCTTCTCCCCCTCCTTCATCCTCATTCTTCTCGTCCTCCACCTCCTCAGCTTCTCTTCGTGCTCCAGGTTTCCTCCTCCTCCTACGACTACTTCTCCAGTTCGTCCTCCGTCTCCTCCTCCTCCTTCATCTTCGTGTTCATCCAGGTCCCCACCTCCCCCCCCCTCCTTCTCCTCCTTTCTCGTGCTCCCTCTCTTCCTCCAGTCCCTTCTTTCTCCTTCGTGTTCCAGGTCCTCCTCCCTCCTCCTCCTCCATCCTCCTACGACTTCCTCCACTTCCTCCTTTCCCTCTTCCTGGTCTTCATCTACTCTCCCCCTCCTCATCCTTCTTCTCTCCCCCTCCTCCTCTCCCTCTTCCTCCTCTCCCTCCCCCTCTTCGTCTTCCCCCTCCTCCTCCTCCTTCTATCCCCCTCCTCCTCCTCCATCTGTCCCCCTCCTCATCTCACTCTCTCTTTTTCTTCCTCTTTCCTCTCCTCCTCCTCCTTCTACCCCCCCCTCTTCTTCCCCTTCTCCCTGCTCCTTCTATCCCCCCTCTTCCTCTCCCTCTTCTTCCTCTTCATCTCCTCCCTCCTCCTGCCTCCCCCTCCTTCCCCTGCCCACCCCCACCAGTTTTATCATCATGACTATCCACTTATTTGCTGGAAGAGGCTCTGTTTCACACTGGAGGTCTTGACAAACAGATAATTGAAGGAAAAACAAGAACATTTTCACACATCTTTAAGGTTGCTCGTTCGTTTATTCGTATACTTGTCTACTTGTCTATCGATTTGTCTATCTATTTGCCTATTTGTCCTTATATATCTGTCTCTATCTATTTTCCTTTCTATGTATCATTGGTTCTATCTATTTTCCTTTCTATGTATCATTGGTTCTATCTATTTGTCACTATATCTATCTATCTACCTATCAGTCACTGTCTTTATCTATCTATCTACCTATCAATCACTGTCTTTATGTATCTATCTACTTTCTATCTATGTCTATCTATTCACCAGTCTCTCTATCTACCTATCTGTCTGTCTGTCTATATATCAATCTATCTACCTTGATTTATGTTAAGAATCCTTCGCTGTCAATTTTTTTACATTCACCTTTTTCCTGAAGACAATTGCAGACTCCTTTTAACTCGACAGACGCCCTCGAGCTGCGGGAAAACCCATCCTATTTCTTCGAATTTCCGCTCTGGCAAGATAGTCCGTTTCCGCATTCGCAACGCACTGGTTTATCATGCAACAGATACGGTTATCGCAGAGCATGAACGGGAGGAACAGGAGGAACAGGAGAGGAGCAGCCTGAACAATCGCTCCGAAACGATCACGTCACGAAAGCTGTTGGATTTACGTATGCACTGGCGCTCTGGTTCTTTCATATCTCTCTTTCTCCCCCTTTTTTTATCCACTTTTCTCCGTTCTCCTTCTTCCCTCCTTCCCCCTTCCCCGTTCCTCGCCTCTTCTCCCTTTCCCACCTCCTCTCTTCCTCCCACTTTTTCCATCCCCTTCCCCCTTTTCTTCCCCTTCTTCCCACCCCTTCCCCCTTTCCCCTTCCTCTTCTCCTCCTCAACCCCTTTCCACATTCTGCTCACTTACCCCCCCCTCCCACCCTCCTTCCCTGACCTAACCCTACAGGAGTGATAGATGTTATTTGGCCTTTGAGCATTAAACTTGATATTGAGATTGTGTTTATTCATGTATGTAAGCGTACATGAATACATGAATGCGTGTTTGCATGTTGTGCGTGTGTGTGTGCCTATTACATATATATTCATCCTTCTATAAATGTATACATGTATGTATGTATGTATGGGGGTGTGAGTGTATGTACATATAAACATGAGATATAGTATGGATTGCCCTACAAAGGACAGATTAACATACAAAGAGAAAGTAAGTGCTGGGACTGGACTTAAGACTTTAATGACACAAGACATTAAAACATTCTTAAAACCACACATATCCACGGCAGAAACCACGACCCACACATTACTAAAACCTCCATCACACCACAAAAAAAAAAATAATCAACCCAAAGCCATGAACCGAAACTCTCCTTTCACAAAAGCGAATACGATCATCAAATTCAAAACAAACACAGAGGTCCTTCTCATCCCACCCGGCAACAGAACTACGAATTCCCTCCCTCGGTTTCCTCCGCGCCAAGCCGGGCGAGTGGCTTAAAACGTCGACGTCTTATCAGCAACTAGATTCTAACCTACGACTCTCGAGATAGACTATTATAAACTCGTGGAGCGCTTAATT
>NC_091573.1:29959482-29961982 GCF_042767895.1 Penaeus vannamei
AAGAATAGTCATGTCATGGACACACTCACGCACACACACACACACACACATACACACACACACACACACACTCACACACACACTCACACACTCACACACACTCACTCACACACACACACACACGCACACACACACACACACACACACACACACACACACACTCACACACACACACACACACACACACACACACACACACACACACACACACACACACACACACACACACACACACACATACTGAAGCACCCGTCTAGAGGCACAGCAATGGCGTCTTTGGGTCGTGGTGGGCGTGGAAAGAGGGAAGCGATTTTTTTTTTGTGCTTATTTGTTTGGGATTGTTCTGCTGTTGTTGTTGTTGTTGTTTTGTATTTTGTTGTTGTCTTTTTTTTGGGGGGGGTCCTCTTTTATTCATGGTCAGTGGTAAATGGATGAATCTCAGATCATTATTTTTTCTTCCTATTCCTCTTATCCCTTTCTTCTCTTATCACTGTAGTTTGAGTTGCTTTCCATTACTTTCTCGGTCCACCACACTCCTATGAGCGGCACGGGGTATGTGTGCTATTTCAGTCTTCCAGTCGGCCGTGTTATATGAACAATTAACCCTATCCTTCGTCTTTTGAAATATCCCTTTATACTCACATATTCTTTATTATTGTGTTTTGGTAATGAATGAAAAAGCCTCTTCCTTCTTTACGTCACCCCTATGGCCGTTACGTCACCCCTATGGCCGTTACGTCACCCCTATGGCCGTTACGTCACCCCTATGGCCGTTACGTCACCCCTATGGCCGTTACGTCACCCCTATGGCCGTTACGTCACCCCTATGGCCGTTACGTCACCCCTATGGCCGTTACGTCACCCCTATGGCCGTTACGTCACGTCGAATCATGATCATCTGGCCCGCATTCTGTATATTAAGGTGAGATGTGGGCCTCTTGGGGATGTTAGTTGAACAGGCCTGCTCTAGTTTATGGTGTTTTTTTTTTACTAAATTTTCCCATCTATTTTTGGGGGGTTTGTGATAAGTCGAGTTTGTGGAATGGTTGTAGATTTTGTTTAAGATGAGGAAAATTACACCGTTTCTAAGTTAATGACAAAATCTATCCCCTCCTTTGTCATATGAATGGATGTCTTCTAGAAATAATAAGAAGAAGAATAAAAAAGTATAAATAAATATACAATAATAAAAACAAAAGTCTTATTCCACCTGATATAAGTTGAGATTGAACTCCTCACCTCCTTCCCCCCTCCACCCCCACCCCACCCCCCTAGAATCAGCTGGAAACCCGCCCTGAAAAATCTTATCTCAAGATATTCCTCAGCAAAAGTCTTCTATGAATCATCCAACTTCGCAAAATAGTTTCCTGTAAATTGGCAAAACTTCCAAAAAGGCTGAAGGGGTAAAAAAGAAGTCCACCAGAACCTCACATTCCCGAAGAAAAAGAATAAAAGTAAGAAATGGAGGAGGATAAAGAGGGAGAGAAGTCAAAGGGGATAAATTTGTGTCAAGGAGTAGAAGTGAACAGAGGTGAAAAGGTGCGTGTTCAAGGTGAATGAATTAAATCGCATTAAATACCGATTCTTGAACAATTATTTCAAGTGAAAGATATTTTGTTGACAAGCGCAATAATGTTCTTCTTGATACAATACTCTAGAACTCAGAACGCCAAACGAAGTCAATTCAACACCTCATGTAATTAATCTAGTTATAATTAGACCCTCGTTTATAACTAGACACGTAGACATAAAAAAAAAACATGCCTTCCCAAGCAAAAGACATTGCTCGCTGACATTTGGGTTAATATTGCATTTTAAAAGCATTTTAGAGTTACATAGAACTTTAATGCATCTAATAAGAGTGTCTTTTAACAGCATTTTAGTGTTTCCTTTATGAAATGACTGTGGAAGTCTTTTGTAGAATATGTGACGGTGTCTCTTCTAATCGGAAACTTTCGTGAACAATCTATTGGGAGAAGGAAGGAGTTGGAGATTTGACCACATATTGTGCTCGCTCGTTCTCCCTCTGTCTGTCTATCTATCTATCTACCAACCTATCTATCTATCTCTTTCTCTCTCTCTCTTTCTCTTTCTCTTTCTCTTTCTCTCTCTTTCTCTCTATTTCTCTTTCTCTTTCTCACTCTCTCTCTCTCTCTTTCTTTCTCTCTCTCTCTCTCACTTTCTCTCTATCTATTTATCTATCTATCTTTCTATCTATCTTTCTATCTATCTATCTATCTACCTCTCTCTCTCTCTCTCTCTCTCTCTCTCCCTCTCTCTCTCTCTCTTCCTTCTCCTCTCTCTCTCTCTCTTCCTTCTCCTCTCTCTCTCTCTCTCTCTCTCTCTCTCTCTCTCTCTCTCTCTCTCTCTCTCTCTCTCTCTCTCTCTCTCTCTCTCTCTCTCTCTCTCTCTCTCTCTCTCTCTCTCTCTCTCTCTCTCTCTCTTCTCTCTCTTTCTCTTTCTCTCTCTTTCTCTCATCTATCTCTCTATTTGTCTATCT
>NC_091573.1:29999482-30001982 GCF_042767895.1 Penaeus vannamei
TTCCAAGGACGTTTTCTTGGAATAATTACACAATGGCTTGGCTTGTGTATTGCTTCCACTGTTTGGTTTGCTGAATTAAAATGATAAGAAATGTGATAATGATAATGAAAATGGTTATGATAATAATGATAATAATAGTAGTAGTAGTAGTAGTAATAGTAGTAGTAATAAAAATAGTAATAGTAAAAGCAATGATAATGATGATGATAATAGAAATAATAATAATGATAATAATAATAATGATGATGATGATGATGATGATAATGATAATAATGATAATAATAATAATAATAATGATAATAAAACCAATAATAACAATAGTAATAGTAATGATAATGATGATAATAAAAAATAATAATAATAGTAGTAATAAGAATAAGAAGAATGATAATAATAATGATAATAATAGTAATGTAATGATAATGATAATAATGATAATAAAAATAATGAAAATTATTATGACAATAGATAACGATAACAATAAATATAATGATAATAAAGGTAATAATGATAATAATAAGAAAAATAATAAAAACAACAAAAAACAATGACATATAATTAGATAATATACATTGGTTTTCAGGTCGTCCTCAACAAAAAGGTTTCTCGGAACCGAATTGTCGGGCCGACGATAATATCACGGGTGTCGGTTACGAAGCAATGGCGGTCGGTCTTTGCACTGGAGAGGAGTCGTCGGGAAATCGAAAATTACCCGAAACCAATATCTGAGACCGTCCTTGGGTAACCGACAGACAATGAAGAAGATACGCAATTTGTCAGGTATTACAGTGTGGGTTTTGGGAGAATGTTTTTGAGCATTTTTTTTTTTTTTTTTTTTTTTTTTTTTTTTTTGCTGTATTTTTCTTTTCTTTTTTCTCTTATTTTCTTTTCTTCTCTTGCTTTCTTTTTTTTCTTTTTTTTTCTTTTTTTCCCTTTTATTCTTTTTTTTCTTTTTTTTCCTTTTTAATTTTTTTCTTTTCTTTTCTTTTCTTTTTTTCCTTTTTTTTCTTTTTTTTCTTTTTTTCTTTTTTTTCTTTTTTTTTCTTTTTCCTTTTTTTTCTTTTTTTCTATTTTTTATTTTTGTCTGTTTTTTTTCTTTTTTTCTTTTTTTTCTTATTTTATTTTTTATTTTCTTTTTTCTTTTTTTTCTTTTTTTTTTTTTTTGCTTTGTTCTTTTTTTTTTTTTCCTTTTTTTTCTTTTTTTTCTTTTTTTTCTTTTTCTTTTTCTTTTTCTTTTTTTTCTTCTTCTTCTTCTTTTTGCTGTATTTTTTTCTGTATTTTTCTTCTTCTTCTTTTGCTGTATTTTTTTTTTTTTTTTTTTTTTTTTTTTTTTTTTGCTGTATACAGATAAATTTGATATGCAAACGTTCACGAGATTCTCTTTGGACAACCGACGAACGATTAAGATGTTCTTGTGAAGGATTTTTTTGTTCTCTCTTTTTCTCAATACATATTTTTAAGAGTGATATGAAAATGTGTGTATATATATATATATATATATATATATATATATATATATATATATATATATATATATATATATATATATATATATATATATATTGAAGGTTCTGAGAAATTATTCTTTTGACGGAATTTTCTTTCTTCTTTTTTATATACAAATAAGTATGACACGAAAAGTATAGGTTTAAATTCAACTTTAATAAAAATAGAAATAAAAAAATAATAATAATAATAAAAGGACGTTCTATAAGCCTGGTTCGAAATTATCACAAAAGAAGGTAAAAAAAAAGGTTTACGTATATAAGGAAAGCTTCTTTTTTTACGATTTTTGAAATGCTGAAACTAATATGACAGAAAATGAAAAACGGAAAGTATATGTATCGTTTATCAAAGTTCCCTCTCGTCCGATTGGCGAAGAAGGGAGAGGGGAAATAGAGGGAAGAATGGACCGAATGAGGGAAGAGGGGGAAAAAGAAAAGTGATAGACCAAGAAACTGATCTATAACAGGTAATAATTTAGTTATATTGTTTTAAAACTTTATACGGCCTTGATATAAGGAAAGAAACACAGAAGAGTTTTTTTTTTTTTGACGATTTCTCAAATTCTGATTCTAATTTGACAGAAAGTGATATAGTTAAAAACAGGTAACAATTTAATTATCTCTTTAATAATACGTGTCGACTGGAGATGTTATCAGCTGTTCTCTTACGAAATCTTTAAGATAATCAATATATGATCAGTGATAATAATAATCAATATATGATCAACAATAACAATAACCAATGTATGATAATTATATAATACTCATTATGTATTTCGACTGATTTGGTGATCTTGAGGAAGATCAGTTTTCAGTGACTTATTTGACTGTCATAAGTGTGAAGAGCGGATGTCAAGCGCCTGTCATAAGTGTCAAACGTGAAGACCAGGTGCCAAGCGCTTGTCAAAAGTGTCAAGCGTGGACAGCTTTTGTCATGCGTCAAATGTTGGTAACTGTCATGCGTTTGTCTTTGAACAAAAAAATAATAATTGCAA
>NC_091573.1:30006982-30011982 GCF_042767895.1 Penaeus vannamei
AGCATTGTATAACATCCGTAACAGATATATATTATTTTTTTGCATAAAGGAGGCATTCTTGCAACAAATCTTTCTTTAAAAACAATATTATCAACATTTGTACAATTATTGCTATCACCATCATCATTTTTGGATAAAGGAGGCATTCTTACAACAAATCTGTCTTTGAGAACAATACTCTTATCATATGCACAGTTATTGTTATCACCATCATCATTTTCATCAGTATCGTCAGTATCATTATCATCATTATTTGAATAATTTTAGTACCATTACTAATGTTATTATGACGCTATTACCATCACTAAAATCATCACCACAATCATCATCTTATTATTGTCAGTCTCGCAGAAATTACAATAAGTACTCCCATTACTACCATTACTATCACAACCATACCCCTACCATCTCCAGTGATGAAACAGATACCATTATCACTAAATTCCTGGAATATTGCATGTAATAACCCCCCCCCCCCCACCTTCCCCATGACAGAATTTCCCTTCGCAGATTCTATCCCAATATGACACTCGCAGAAATTTCGATGCACAGAAATTCGCAGCGATTCCGGTGTTGAATTTAGTTCGGATTCAGGTCATCTGAACGAATGGCATTACGTTGCGAACTGCGTGTGACTTGGGCAGGTCGTTTAGAGGTAGGTCGTCCAGAGGAAATCGTCCATGGGATAGGGTCATGTCGTCTAAATGATAGTGATAAATCGTCCATAGGTAGGTCGTACATGTGATAGGTGAAGGTCGTCCATAAGTAGGTCATCCATACGCCCGAAGCAGGTCGTCCACAGGTAGATCATCCATCTAAAAGTCGTAGGTCGTGACAGGTAGGTCGTCCAAATGACAGGTCGTCCACCTCCAGAATGGCAAGTCGTTCCTTCTGTAAAGTCTCGGCGAAAGAGGCATTCATAGCTGAGCGACTGTGTCATTCTCTCTATCTCTATCTCTCTCTATCTATCTATTCATCTTCCTCCTCTCTCCTCCTTCCATCTATCCTTCCTCTCTCTGTCTATCTATCTTTCTATCTATCTATCTATCTATCTACCTATTTATCTATCTCTCTTCCATACCTTCCTTCCCTCTCTCTCTCCTCTCTTCCCTCCTTCCCCCACTTTCGTTCTCTCTCTCTCTCTCTCTCTCTCTCTCTCTCTCTCTCTCTCTCTCTCTCTCTCTCTCCCTCCCTCCCTCCCTCCCTCCCTCCCTCCCTCCCTCTCCCTCTCCCTCTCCCTCTCCCTCTCCCTCTCCCTCTCCCTCTCCCTCTCCCTCTCCCTCTCCCCCTCCCTCCCTCCGTCCCTCTCCCTCCCTCTCCCTCTCCCTCTCTCTCCCTCCCTCCCTACCTACCTCTCTCTCTCTCTCCCTCTCTCCCCCATTTCACGTGCGTATTTTCTTTGTATTTTCTGCCCTTTCACTCTCCCCGTCCTGCCAAAAGTGGAAATAATTGAAAAAGAATACACAGAGCCAAACTTCCCTCCTCCGACCTGCTCCTGACAGGAAGGGCGGCGAGAGAAGAAGAGGGAAGATATGAAAGGGAGAAAAGAATAAAAAAGAGGGAGGGGGGAAAGAATAAAGGGAGGGAAGAATAAAGGGAGGGAACATATGAAAGGGAGAAAAGAATAAAAAAAGAGGAAGGGATGAAAGGGAGGAAAGAATAAAAAGAGGGAAGATATGAAAGGGAGAAAAGAATAAAAAAGAGGGAGGAAGGAAAGAATAAAGGGAGAGATGAGAGGGAGAAAAGAATAAAGAGAGGGAAGATATGAAAGGGAGAAAAGAATAAAAAGAGGGAGGGAGGAAAGAATAAAGGGAGGGAACATATGAAAGGGAGAAAAGAATAAAAAGAGGGAGGGATGAAATGGAGGAAAGAATAGAGGGAGAGATGACAGGGAGGAAAAAATAAAGAGAGGGACGGATGAAAGGGAGGAAAGAATAGAGGGAGAGATGAAAAGGAGGAAAGAATAAAGAGATGAAAGAGAAGAGTGCATGAAGAAGGGGATAGGAGAAAAGGAGAGAAGAAGAAGGAAGAGATAAAAGGAAGAAAAGAATGAAACGAAGGAGAGGAAGGATAAGGGGAGAGTTAAAAGAGGAATGTGAACAAAGAATGGGAGAAGATAATAAATAAAGGGACAGAAGGAGTGCGAAAAAAATGAAAAGGGAAGAAAGGGAGATGAAGTACGAGGGAAGGTTAAATGAAGGGGGAGGGAAAGAATGAAGAAGGAATGAGTGAAAGGAGAGAAAGAAAGGAAAGAGATATAGAGGAAAAAGAGGAAAACCAGAAACTAAAATAAAGAAAACAAAATACAAACAAAATTGATAACAAAACATCTAAATCACCGAACACAGATCTTTACAAAACGCAATTCGATTATAATTTTACTGTCATACACAAACAATATTAATGTTGTTAATAATATTAATAATTATTAGCACGTATGACCCATATCACGTTACTTACTGTGTGATTCTACTTATCTTTTTTTTTTTTTTTTTTGTAATGAAATGGTTATTTATATACTTGCATAAATATAATAATTTGTTAATCAATATAAGAACCCAGACACAAGATGATACTAAACTGAAATCATCACTATAGGCTGTGTCTACTTCTATATTTCTTTACCAGTATTCATATAACTCCACATTCTGATTAGATCCCAATCATCATCCACGAAGAATAAACACCAAAATTACATATTAAAAAAAGTGGATTACCATGAATGAGAAGACAAACATAAGATCTTAAGACTTGGCCAAGAACTCTGCCATCTAACCACAGAAACAATATTTGGACAACTGCCTTACACATCACAAGGGAAATTTGCAGACACGAAAATGCCCTTTATCAATATTTCCTCTTGTTCCCTGCGCTTTCGAAAGGGGAGAAGGGGAGGGGAGAACTGGATGAGAATGAGGGGAGTGGAGAGAAGAGAAGAGAGCGAGGTAGAGGGGAGAGGAGGGCTGGAGAGAAGAGAGGAGGGGGAAAGAAGAGAACTGGAATGAAGGAAGAGGAGAACTGGATGAGAATGAGGGGAGAGAAGAGAAGAGAAGAGAGCGAGGAAGAGGGGAGAGGAGGGCTGGAGAGAAGAGAGGAGGAGGATGAGAAGAGAGCTGGAATGAAGGAACAGGAGAACTGGGTGAGAATGAGGGGAGTGGAGAGAAGAGAAGAGAGCGAGGAAGAGAGGAGAGGAGGGCTGGAGGGAAGAGAGGAGGGGGAAGAGAAGAGAGCTGGAATGAGAGAAGAGGAGAACTGGACGAGAATGAGGGGAGTGGAGAGAAGAAAAGAGAGCGAGGAAGAGGGGAGAGGAGGGCTGGAGAGAAGAGAGGAGGGGGATGAGAAGAGAGCTGGAATGAGGGAAGAGGAGAACTGGACGAGAATGAGGGGAGTGGAGAGAAGAGGAGAGAGCGAGGAAGAGGGGAGAGGAGGGCTGGAGAGAAGAGAGGAGGGGGATGAGAAGAGAGCTGGAATGAGGGAAGAGGAGAGCTGGGAGAGAATGAGAAGAGAAGCGAGACGGGAGAGAGAGAAAGCAAGGAAGAGGGGAGAGGAGAGCTGGGTGAGAGGATTGAAGAGAAGAGAGAGGAAAGAGGTAAAAGAGGGCGGGGAGAGGGAAGATGAGAGGAGAAAGAGGAAAATAGAGAGTAAAAAGGAGTGAGGAAAGGGGGTGAATCAGAGCGGGGAGAAGGGAGAGGAGAGAAGAAAAAAGAGAAAGAGGGGAGAGAAGAGGAGAAAAGAAAAAGGGGAGAGGGGAGAAGAAAGAAGAAGTAGGGGAGAGGAAAGATGGTGAGAGAAGAGGTAAATGAGGGAGAAAAGAAGAAAGCGGGAAAAGAGGAAAAAGAGGGGAAGGAGAGGGAAGAAAAGAGATGAATGGAGTAATAGGAGAATAAAGGGAGAAGAGTAAAGAAGTAAATGAGAGGAGAGGTGAGAGACGAATAAAAGAAGAAATGCGAACAGGAGGAAGGACACGAAAAGAGAGATAGAGAAACAAAAAAATGGAAAGAAAAAAACAGAAATATGATGAAAATTTTGAAAGCAAGGAAGCAAATAAGAAACAAAAAAGGAAAGGAAAACTAAAATAAAATAGGGTGAGATAAAACTGATTAAAACAGAACTGAGTCAAATAGAATAAGAAAAAGGGAAAGAAGATGAAATACGATAAAGCAAAATAAAATTAGATAAAGATGATTAAACAAAATGAAACAGAAAAAAATAAAACAAACAAAAATAGAAAAAACACAAAAAAAAAAATAATAATAATAATACGATACAACAAAACAAAATCAAAAATCAAACAAAACGAGAACCTAATAATACCACATCCCACATTCGTTACCTTTTACCACTTCCCACATTCCTTACCTTTTACCACTTCCCACATTCGTTACCTTTACGAAACGATCTGACTCTCCTGTACACTTCAAAACCCGATACAAATACGACAAAAAAAAAAAAAAGAACTGAATTAATCATTTCCTTCTACGCTTCATTACCTTATTGATCCCTCGCGGAATGTTCGCTTCCCATCTGCATAAGTAGATCTGAATGGATGAATAGATAAGTCAATGTATGGGTGACGCATGAATGCATGAATAAACGAAGGAGGAATTGAATGAGGAAAGCGCTAGCGGGTTCGTGTGGTAGAGTCGATTTTTAATTTTTTGTCTGTTTGTTTGTCTTGCGGTTTATCCATCTGTCTGTCTTGCATTATTTGTTTGTCTATTTGTCTATCTTATTTTTGTCTGTTTGTCTTGCGGTTTATCCATCTGTCTATCTTGCAGTATTTATTTGTCTATTTGTCTATCTTATTTTTGTCTGTTTGTTTGTCTTGCGGTTTATCCATCTGTCTATCTTGCATTATTTATTTGTCTATTTGTCTATCTTATTTTTGTCTATTTGTTTGTCTTCCGGTTTATCCATCTGTCTATCTTGCATTATTTATTTGTCTATTTATCTATTTGTCTATATTGTACTGTTTAATTATCTGTCTGTGTCTCTATCTG
>NC_091573.1:30024482-30026982 GCF_042767895.1 Penaeus vannamei
GGGGAAGGAGAGAGAGAAAAGGGGGGAGGAAGAGAGAGAGGGAGGGAGAGAAGAGGGACAGAGGGAAAGAGAGAGGTGGCGGAAGGAGGGAGGGCGGGAGAGGGAGAAAGAAAATAAAGAGAAAAAAGAAGAGAGAGAGAGAGAGAGCGCGCGCGAAAGAGAAGGGGGAGAGAGAGAGGGGGGGTAGAGAGGGGATAGAGGGAAAGAAAGAGAGGGAGAATGAAAACAGAGAGAAAAAAGAAGAGAGAGAGAGAGAGAGAGAGAGAGAGAACGAAAGAGAAGGGGGAGAGAGAGAGGGGGAAGGGAAGGAAAGAGGGAGGCAGAGAGAGAGAAGGGGAGACTGAGAGATAGAAAGAGAGAAACGGAGCAGCGAAAGAGAAAGACTATTTAAAAGCAAGGGGAGAGAAAAAATAGCATAGTCAGCCCCTCCACGCCATGCAGTGTACTCCATTCCCCATTCACAGGCACGCCCTCACTCTTTCTTCTCAGCCAACACGCACTACGATAACCTCCCCCCCCCCCCCCGCCCCCAGAAGTTGGTACCAACCCCCACCCTTTGAATACCACTCCCCTCTCCCCACTTACTCCCATTCACTCCACTCCCATACCCCTCTCCCTCCCCCCCCTCCACTCTTACCCCCGGCAAGCAATTCTTCCCCCCCCCCCCTGACAAGCAATAACCCCCCCCCCCCGCCCCCACCACTCCACCGCCTCTTCCCGACAAGCAATTCTCCCCCCCTCCCCCCGACACGCAATAACCTCCCCCCCCCTCCGCCAGTCCACCGCCTCTTCCCGACAAGCAATCCCCCTCCCCCGACAAGCAATACCAACCTGCCCCCCCCCCTCCCCCGACAAGCAATCCCCCCCACCACCACCACCACCACTCAGCCGCCTCTTCCCGACAAGCACTTCTCCCTTCCCCCCACTTACCCCCCTTACCCCCCTCCCCCCGCCACCCAGCCACCCCCCCCCCGTCCCCTCCCCACCCACCATAACCGTCGCCCTAATCCCGGAGCAACCACTGGCGTGACATCACCTGCGATAACTCGGATCAGGGGACAACGAATGGCTAAAACATGCATTCGGTTCAGATATCTCCGCGTGGACTTTTCCGGCCTGGGTTTAGCGATCGGAAATGCGCTTTAATTTCAAGGTGGGCGGGTTTCGTGTCGGAGCAAAGGGCGCCCGCGGGGAATGTATGGCCGCGGGCATTTGCATACTGTCGGGGGATGGGGAGGGGAGGTGGGGATAGGTGTGTGGGGGAATTGTGTGTGTGTGTGTGTGTTTGCATATATATATATATATATATATATATATATATATATATATATATATATATATATATATATATATAAATGTATATATACAAACATATATTCATATATGTATGTTTGTGTGTGTGTGTGTGTGTGCGTGTGTATGCGTGTGTGTATGCATATATATATATATATATATATATATATATATATATATATATATATATATACAAACATGTATATTCATATATGTATGTATGTTTGTGTGTGTGTGTGTGTGTGTGTGTGTGTGTGTGTGTGTGTGTGTGTGTGTGTGTGTGTGTGTGTGTGTGTGTGTGCGTGATGGTCCTTTTGATTTGCTAAGAAAAAACAAATGGAAGAGTGTCAGCATTGCTGCAGACTGATACTCGTTTTTCCTTACATTTTCTGCAACAATAGCAACTAAAGTAAGCACGGGGGCCACAGACTGTAGACTACCGTGCAACCGTCGAGGCGCTTTGGTGTTGGTCTCTAGTAGTTGAGCATAACACCTAGATACAAAAAGAGAGTGAACCCTGAGAATGAAATCTCCCTAAAGAACCGTTTCAACTGACCTTGTTTTTGTTTACGACCTGGCTTGTGTCTGATTGCCCAGTAAGGCTTAGTGTTTCAACTGCAATGAGCACCGCAGTAGGCCTACCAGACTGCACATGCTTCGCGTTAAAATAACACTGTGTAGAGTACTTCTCGTTTGAGCAACATGAAGTGCAAGGACTTATTCCCTGTTTTTGCCATAGGTTCATGTTTCATGGTGTATAATTTTTTGGAGAAAGAACGAGAACTGACTTACTGATTCAAAATTATTTACGCATTCTGACGTGCTGTCGCCGCGAGTATAGCTCCTCAGTTTCATATTAGCTATTTCTTGTTTATTTGTTTTTGGTTATAAAAAAAAACGAACTTGGTGTTGGTGAACTCTAAATGTTTTATAAAAAATCTCGAATATAACTCTTGTTGACTTTATAGATACTTTAGGATATTGATAATTTATCTAAGCTAATTACAGGCAACAGTTTTTTGAACACACCATGGAAAGCCCGAAAATATCCGAGGAAAAATAACGCTCTGGTTCAGTTTATTGCTGGTTCCCCTTAGCCCAAGATTTCGCACCAAAGCGAAGTGATTCGGCCCAGATAGCGGCAAGGTCTATATAAGTACTTGTGTGTGTGTGTGTGTGTGTGTGTGTGTGTATAGACCTTGGAAGC
>NC_091573.1:30034482-30036982 GCF_042767895.1 Penaeus vannamei
CACACACACACACACACACACACACACACACACACACACACACACACACATACACATTTTTGAAAACATAGTCCTTTTTTGCCGACAGCAGGGAGAGGGCAGTTATAAAAAAAAAATAAAAATAAAAAAAAATTGACCTCTGACCTCTAAAATCCGTAAAATCGCAAATTCATGATAATTATCCCGGGGATCATGTAAAGATTTGCATTTGCGTTGTCATTAGCATTTCATGAACACAGGGGGATGAGTGACAACAGTGTGTAATATACTTTAACTTAACATTTAAACATTTGTCTTTCTCAATATTGGGTTATTGGTCTATCTGTATCCTTATATAGACCTAGATCTGTTTGCGTGTATGTATTGTATGTGTGTGTGTATAGATGTACATTCATATATGTATATATGCATACAAATGTGTGCGTCAGAAATTAGCAACAAATAAAGCAGGTATAAGCTTAATCCATAATCATGATACATTTTTCAGCCTCATTAATTAAACTGTATCACAACTGCATAACATTAAATGAAGAAAAAAATATCAAATTTAAATTAGTGTTCAAATAATCTTATACCTGTTTACTTATTCATTAACACAATTCCATGTCATCAAAGATTTATCACAGCTGTAAAATGCTTCATTGAATTTAATGTCCCAGTGATTTTATTCTTTGTTCTTCAGATTATGCAGTATCAATTTAGATTTATAACAACTGAATCACTCAAAAATATGCAAATAGTATGTGGAATTACACATGTTTATAAATGTATTCCAGAAATACATTAGGATCGAATATCAAAACTACATCAGGCACTTTGGCAGACACGCACTAGAGGTTATTAAAGGATATCACAACATTGATCAGTGAAGATATTATTGCAAATTTGTCAACATATAGAACGTAAATTCAATTTCAACTCACGAATTCAAAGTGAAAATATATCAATACACATTTACTCAATCTCTCTCCTAACATATACAAATAGTTATTCAAATTGATGCAATATAAAGACAAAAAAATACATGATTACTGAAAGTCACTTAGCTTTGATACGAACATGAAGGAAAAAAAATACGGGAATCAGCAAAACATTTAAAAGCATTAATTTAGAAGTATATCCCAACATTTTGACGGATCTTTTATTAAGCATGTTAGAAACCTATACTAGAATAACATTTAATGTAAAAGCTACACAATCATCTAAACAAAGATATTACAAGACCGTGCGTCTCACATCCACCACAGTCCTAGTTCGAGTCCGCAGGGTTAGCGCTATTTACATTCGACGACAGATCTTATTATTACAAAATATGATTCTAAAGTCTTCTTGAGGACAACATATTTACGAAAAATAACTGACAGTGAGACAGAAAAGCAGATACGACGTAGAATTAACCGTTTTTCGGGTTCCCTGAGACTCACAAGTCACTGTTGCCATCCGCTAGTCACTGTTGCCAAGTCCATCTGCGCTACACCTTGCACTGAAGCGAAAGTGGCTTCTGGCAACGACAATAGTTAGGGATAAAGATGAGGATAATGATTGTAATGATAAAGTTGGGGATGATACGGATAATGATAGCAAGACTGGTGTTAAAAATAAGGATAGTGATAATGAGGATAATGATAATAATAATAATGATAGGAATAAGGATAATGATAGCAAGAATGATGGTAAGAATATCGACAATAAAAGCAAGAATAAAGATCAGAATAAAGATAATAACATCTAGAATAATGATAAGGATAATCGTTATCATTCTACTTATCATTATTATTACTTATCTTCATTGTTAATTGCAGTGCTCTCTCTCTCTCTCTCGTATTCCTTTCCTCTTTACAGTTAGGTTTTGTGATTATATAACCCAACTCCTCCTGAATAACTAAGTTGTTATCAATTTTTAAGTTCTTATCAATTATTAAGGCTCCATATGAATTTTGAAGAGGGTTGCTTCCTATAGAAAATGAAAACACGACCACAGAATTCTTTTGCCTTACATACAGTGTGCTTGTCCATAATTAAGTAAGATTAAGGGGCATTTCTAAAGGATCTCGGTGAATAACTTAGTACACACATGGATAGTACATGTCTTGGTTCATCTTTGTCCATTTTTCGTTGTTTCTTTATCTTTCTTTATCTGTTTACTTTTCTTTCTGTGTTGCTTTCTCTTTTTTTCAGATGTCTGCATCATGCAATTATTATATTTTTTGCTTAGTATGTCACTTTCTTTCTTTCTCTCTCTCTCTCTCTCTCTCTCTCTCTCTCTCTCTCTCTCTCTCTCTCTCTCTCTCTCTCTCTCTACTCTCTCTCTTACCCCCTTCTCTCTCTCTCTCCCCCCCCTCTCTCTCTTCCTCTCTCTCTCTCTCTCTCTCTCTCTCTCTCTCTCTCTCTCTCTCTCTCTCTCTCTCTCTCTCTCTCTCTTCTCTCACCTCGCTCTCTCTCTCTTTCTATAATATATATATATATATATATATATATATATATATATATGTATAATATA
>NC_091573.1:30041982-30044482 GCF_042767895.1 Penaeus vannamei
ACCTTTGGCAACAGCTTCGCGAATTAAATTAGCGACAATATCTAGTGTCGCGAGACAGTATTTTCGACTAAAATAAGGGCTCTATACTTAGGATCGAACCCAACTTTGAACTATATTTACTAAAGTCAAGAAAACACGCGGTCATTGAACCCTCTTCAGTCAGCGCAGTTGATGACGTCAGAAGCGGCGGAGTCGATGGATACTGACGTAAACTATTTCCTTTCAAGTACGTTTTTGAAATGGAGAACGTGTATTCGGGAAGATAATGATTATTGTAAATATAGATCGACTTTGGTATACCACTGGAAAAATGGTTTCAAATGGAGCGTCTCGAGCCACAGTTTGTGACGTCACATTCCAGTAAACAACCAATTTTGACAATCTCGACAGGTATTCTATTGGCCTTAATATGAACATTTTTGTCACAGATTCTTTTCTCTATGATCCAAGTTTTTTTTCAGTTGATTGCACTTGTCTGTTATTATTGTCTGTTTCCCGTTTTCTATGGTTTGATTCAATTACTTTTTATTATTAGATTTTTTCACTTGTCTAGATGTTGAAGGTTGCTTTCAATAGCAAATGAGGCCTCTGTTGATTTCCGATACTAGTCTATATATTTATTAATTACGTTCCTGTACCTTTAAGAGCAACATGTACCCAGTCGACACTTCCTTTATCGAAATTCTGTTGACGTTCCTTTTAATCTATGATGACGTGTCTGTCGTTTTAATTGCATTTCTTTGTGTATTTCTATGTCCTCTCGTATAGGGAAAATCGGTTATTTGTATAAATATGGTCATATTTCCAGGTTATATTTTAGGATTATATTTCCAGGTCATATTTTAGATCATATTTCGAGGTCATATTTTAGGATTATATTTCCAGGTCATATTTTTTTGTATCATATTTCCAGGTCATATTTTTAGACCATTTTCCAAGGTCATATTTTTAGACCATATTCCCAGGTCATACTTTTAGGACTATATTTCCAGGTCATATTTTTTATCATATTTGCAGGTCACATTTTTAGGCCATATTCCCAGGTCATATTTTTAGATTATATTCTTAGGTCATACTTTTAGACCATATTCCAGGTCATATTTTTAGACCATGTCATACTTTTAGACCATACTTCCAAGTCATACTTTTAGACCATATTCCCAGGTCATACTTGTAGACCATATTCCCAGGTCATACTTGTAGACCATATTTCAAGGTCATATTTTTAGATCATATTTCAAGGTCATACTTTTAGATCATATATCCATATTCCGTTTTATCTCCGTCATATCTGCATAGTCCACTGAAACTGAAGACTGACACTGACATATTCACGATAGACATGACATGACACATGAGAGTAAGGTATTACCGCCAAATATATTTTATTTTTGTTTTGAGGACGGGAGAAACGATACCATACACAATGAATCAGAGACAAATTGATATGTATTTCTTTCTTGCTATTTCTTTCGCGAACGTCACAATATCGGCGGGAAATTAGAATAAAAACGGGATTTTCACTTTTTTTTCATTTTCCTGGAAACAAATGTGGGCGGACCCGCTTTTCAAGAAAAAAATGCTGCGGCCTGATGGTGTTAGAAAGAGGGAAGTATAGCCTTCGGGAATGGGGGTTATTGGGGTCTTTTATCATTGGGAATATAATGGTAATATCAGTTGATACACACGTGTTATATCAGCATTATCATTAGTGTTTCTGTTGTTATCGTTTGTTGTCATTATCCTTAAAAAAGAAAAGAGAGAAGAAAAAAAATGACAAAAGCGTGTGTGTGTGTGAGAGAGAGAGAGAGAATATATATATATATACATATATCTATTTATATATATATATATAGAGAGAGAGAGAGAGAGATATAGATATATAGATATATATATCATATAGAGATAAATAGATAGATAGATAGATAGATAGATAGATAGAGATATAGAGATACATATATGAATATGTGTGTGTGTGTGTGTGTGTGTGTGTGTGTCTGTGTGTGTAGTGTGTGTGTGTGTGTGTGTGTGTGTGTGTGTGTGTGTGTGTGTGTGTGTGTGTGTGTGTGTGTGTGTGTGTGTGTGTAAAAACCGCATAAATAGATAGTTAAATGGAAAGAACCCAATAGCTATATTTACAATTTCCCATAGATCCTCTGTGCAAGGAACACCAACTCTCACATAAATCATCATATCATGTTTTCTATGAAGTTTTCCTGGCAGATAATGACATCCAGGTAACATGTGTTGCGTCATACATATATCACAATTTCATATCATCAATTTAGATCAATCATACACATACAATTTGAAAAGGAATCCCGCTTTTCAAATGAGTTATTTCAGTTTCTTAGGCAATATCTTTGAGGCATTTGCTGCTAGTGACACAAAATTAGAGAAATGGGAATTGCCGTGTGTTTTATCCGGTATCGTTTCTATCAATAGTATTATGATAGTATCTTTGTTAAAGTGTCTTTGGCGGTTGTTGCTGTTCTTGATA
>NC_091573.1:30056982-30061982 GCF_042767895.1 Penaeus vannamei
CTTGCATACATACACACACACATATAAACACACACACACACACACACACACACACACACACACACACACACACACACACACACACACACACACAAACACACACACACACATACACACACACACACACAGCCACACACACCTATATATATACATGCCATATCTATATATGTCTCTATATCACCTACCACACCTTTTATATATATATGGTAGTTTATATATTTATATGTTTATACATTTGTACATAAAATATATATAAAGGCCGATATTTCGAGTAGAGCTATATTTTACAGTAATGGAATACTTCAAGATCATGATGATAAATAGATGAACGGAATGGAATGTGTGTGTGTGTGTGTGTGTGTGTAAATAAAATGATGATAATGTGTGACATGTCGTGTAGTGTGTGTGTGTGTGTAAACATTGTGTCAATGCTGTATGTATCGATGTGTGTAATATATATGTGATGTGAGTATGTGTGTGTCAATGTGTGTGTGTGTGTGTGTGTGTGTGTGTGTGTGTGTGTGTGTGTGTGTGTGTGTGTGTGTGTGTGTGTGTGTGTGTGTGTGTGTGTGTATGTGTGTGTGTGTGTGTGTGTGTGTGTGTGTGTGTGTGTGTTTGAGAAAGTGAGAAACAAACAGAGAGAGGAAGAGCCTATATTGTTGTCATATCGGTGAATAAGTGATTGAAACAGGAATACAAACGAAATGTATTATTTTAATGGCTCTATCAAAATCCTTAATGTGGCATCCATCTTGTTTTCTAAATAGGCTTAAAATCTTCGTATTCCGTTTAAAATATTTTTCTGTTGAATTTAAGTACAACGACTATTTCGCTAGCAAACGTCTTAATGAGAGATCTGAACTTGCTCACACCACAAGAGAATCGTATATAAGGATTCCAATCGCACAACCAAGACATTTGATAATGAGATCGATAGGGAAAAGTATTGTGGGAACGGATACTTTGAAGAGAATAGAGAAATATATTCAGATAACTATTATGAATTATTAAACAGAGCATAAAGATGGGAAAGTTTATAGATTGAACTGCCATGAGCGTTTTAAGCAGGGGAGCGCTAGGGCGAGAATTCTTACCGATAGGCCAAGGAATTTACTGCTCCCTTGTTGAAACGCTTGGATCGGCAGGCAAGACTTATTCAGTGATGCCAGACATGCGGAAGTGTCTTTCTATAAAGCACAAATCATAACAGTCTTTGGAGAGCATATAAATAAAATAACACACAACATGTACATACTCGGGTTTTAAAAGCAATAGACAAGGATGGGGTTTATTTCACTGTGGTTGGTAACAGTTTGAGCGCGCATATAAAACAAATGACAAGCAAGTTCCGCATCAAAATGGCAGAGAAGTAAATAAATCTACCTAAACATCTTTACAAAGCACAAAATTTTCTCCTATATTCATATAAAGTGCCTCTAAAACAGTGACACATACTTCCGATTGGCAACTCTTACATTCTGACGCGCTATCAAAACAAATGAACATCGATGAATTAGAATATAGGCCTACCTATTTTCATTTATACGATTTTATGAAGTAATGATATTCACTAATAATATTCACCGGATGCAATATCAGCAGAAGAGTGTTCCTAGAATTTATCAGGCGGTTTTCACTTGAAATATTCTTTATTTCATTGATATATTTAGTTTATAATTACCTCATGTATTCTGTTAGGCATAAATCAAGAATTTATCATTAGCATCTGAATCCTCTCTTTCTTTTCGGTCTGTTATAAATTACTGCCTTATGAAAGTGGTTAGTTTGGTAGTATTTTCTAGGCTTATAATCCTCAATGACGTTTGATATCTCACTATTGTAAAAGTATAAGCTACTGTTGTACTTTCACGGTTTTGTTGATTTATTTATTCAGTTATTCAGTTACTTGTTCATGTTGTTGTTGTTGTTTTTCTTTTTCTAACCATGTTGCAGTCGAAGTCTGAAACACTTTTCCTTTCCGTTCCTATATTTATTGTCCCTTCTCTTTCTCTCTCATTCTCTCCGATTTTGCCGAATCGTAATACTCCAAAATTGCGAGTAGGTTTCCAATTACTCTTTTACTTGAAATGAGACGCAGCAGGGTTATGCTCCATTTTTGAAGTTGATTATGGCGGACTAAAGTTTCGTTTGTCTTTTAATTTGATTATGAGAACGATGCAAGAGGAAATGACGAGCACTTGTCATTCACCGGATTGTTTTAGATACGAATTTAGCAACCCACTCAGTCGGCAAAACTACGACCATTTTCGAAACTCCAATTTGTTTGTCTTTCTTCTTTTTCTTTTTTTTCTCTTTTTGCCTTTCTTTTATATAACATTTTCAACCAATTTTCCGCGATCTGATTTTCTGTCCTATATAACCATGATAAAAAAAAAATGACTAGCGTTGTGTAACATGCATCGACCGCAACTGAAAAAGTATTTGGATTTTCTGTGTCCTTTTAAAACTTTTTTTTTTTTTTTTTTTTTTTTTGCTTTTGACGGTCTGGTTTGAAGTTCTGTGATGAGAATAGAGAGGTATAGATGGTGGATAAAGAGAGAAGGGAAGAAAGACAAGAAGGGAGAGATGATGAAATAGGGAAAAGGAGAGACACACAAAGGAAGGAAAATATAGAATAGAGAAGAGAATACTGTGAATGAATGCATATGAATGAGGTAGAGAGGAGGTGAGAGGGAGAGAGAAGAGAGAAAGAGACAGATAGATACATAGATAGGTAGAGAGAGTGAGAGAGGAGAGGAGGAATAGACACGAAAGAAAGGATTGGACAGTGGAATAAGATAAAATAAATGGGAGAAAGAGGGAGAGAGAGAGACGCCATATTCAGTCTCACAGCCAAAACAAAGCAAACCTTTCAACATATGCGTGCCTGTTCTTCTCTTTCTCTCTCTCTCTTTCTCCTCTCTCTCTCTCTCTCTCTCTCTCTCTCTCTCTCTCTCTCTCTCTCTGTCTGTCTGTCTCTCTCTCTCTCTCTCTCTTTCATTCTTTCAGTCTTCATCACTTTCTCTCTATTTCACTTTCTCTCTCCCTGCCTCTCCTCTCTCTCTCTCTCTCTTTCATTCTCTCATTCTCTCTCTCTATATGTATATATATATATATATATACTCTTTCTCTATACTCTTTAATATCTCTCTCTCTCTCTCTCTCTCTCTCTCTCTCTCTGCTCTCTTCCTCTTTCCTTCTCTCTCCCTCCCTCCCTCACTCACTCACTCACTCACTCACTCCTCTCTCCCCCTCTCCCTCTCACTCTCCCTCTTCTTCTTCATCTTCCTCTCCCTCTCCTTCTCCCTCCCCTTCTCCCTCTTCCTCTTCCTCTCCCTCCCTCTCTCTCTCCCTCTTTCTATCCTGTCTTTGGCATCAGCAGCACAAATATCCTTCCTTGGCACCTCGTTTTCCATTTCTTTTTTTTCCAAACGATGAGTAACATGTTCCTTATTCACTCACCAGGAATCATTAGGGCCATTGGTTCATGAGATTTTTTTACCACTTCTTTTGAGAGATACAGATTGGCAGTTATACGAGATAATAAATCCTTTTTTTTCTCTGATTACTTGTTTATGTGTATGTATGTATATATATATATATATATATATATATATATATATATATATATATATATATATATATATACATATATATATATATATCTATGTATGTATGTATATATATATATATATATATATATATTTATATATATATATATATATATATATATATATATATACATATATATATAAACATATATATATATATATATATATATATATATATATATATATATATATATATATATATATATACGTATATATATATATATATACATGTATTTGTATATGTATTATTATTCATATATATATATATATATATATATATATATATATATATATATACATATATGAACTATATATCTCCATATCCTCTATTTATTTATCCCTTTCTATCTCTCTCTTTCTTACTCTCTTTTTCTTACTCTCTCTCTCTTACTCTCTTTTTCTTACTCTTTCTCTCTTGCTCTCTTTTTCTTACTCTTGCTTCCTCTCTCTCCCTCTCTTCCTTTGTCCCTTTCCTATTCTCTTACTCTCTGCGTGTTCGTGTGGTTAGGGTTGGCAGCCCTGTCAAGGATCGACGAAGGCCTGAAAATTTATGGCAAGGTTGGCAGCCCTGTTACCCTTCTGCGGCCGCTTGGTCCTCGGAATTTTAGGGGGAAAAGGGGGAAAAAAAGTGGGAAAAAAGGAAAAAAAAAGGGCAAATTCTTTAGGGAAGGGGTAAAAAAGAAAAAATGAGAAAAAAGTTCTTGAATCGTTTTTTTCTGTTTTTGTCTTTTTGTTTGTTTTTTTTTTCGTTTTTTTCTTCGTTATCGAATATAGGAAATTCTAAGTTTCATTTCTGACCCTTGTTTCTCTCTTCTTCTTTTTCTCTTCTTTATCTCTTCCTTTTCTCTTCTTCTTTCTCTTTTCTTCTTGTTGTCGTCTTCTTTCTCTCTTCTTCTTTTTCTCCTCTTCTTTCTCTCTTCTTTCTTCTTCTTTTTCTCTTCTTTTTCTCTTCTTTCTCTCTTCTTTTTCTCCTCTTCTTTCTCTCTTCTTTTTTCTCTTGTTCTTTCTCTCTTCTTCTTTTTCTCTTCATTTTCCCGAAAAAAGACAATTATAGAATAATTTTATCTTCCTTTTCCTTCAACTCTTTTGTTATATTACACTTCTTCCTTTTTTATCTCTTCATTATCAAAATAATCGCTTTGTACACAATAAACTTGGATAAGATGAATAAATAAAAAGATAGAAATATAAAAATCTTACAGAAAAAAATACAAAAATGAATAACAAAGAGAAACATAAACCCTTGACAGACAACAGGACAACTGCAGCCGTGTTGAACTGTCCCAGGAGATATACGCTTGCAACATTGAAGCCTCACAGCTGGCCCGAGATGCAAAAGGAGGCAAGGAAGAAAAACTAAAATAAATGGATGAATAAGAGAAAAACAGA
>NC_091573.1:30071982-30074482 GCF_042767895.1 Penaeus vannamei
GGGGGAAGGAGGGCTGAGGGGAAAGGAGGAAGGAAAGGGATGGGAGATGAGGAGAGGAGGGAAATCAGGATGAAGAAGAGAGGTAGGAAGGAAAGGGATAGAAGAGAGAGAGAAGGTAGAGGAGGAAAGAGGGATAGAAACAACGGAGAAGAGTTAGGGAGGAAGCGTTTGGAAGGAATGGAGGGAGAGAGTTCATACATACACATACTGTACATATTTGAATATTTAGACATACATATGCATCACTAACATCAGAATAATTATCATAATTTGCAGAAATGTGTAGTATATATTTACAATGTGTATCTCTATATCTCTGATATGAAGTATTTTCTTCCACACACACACACACACACACAAATACGAACACACACACACGCACGTACAAACACACAACCAAACACGAATAACATAAACAGATATATAATAATAAATCATAACAACAATGCACCACGGACACGAAAGCACAAAATCAATAAATAAATAAATAAACCAAACACAAAAATAAACTCCAAATCAAAGAAAACGAGCATAATAGAAAACGGGAAACCGGGGTCGGAGGGCGGTCTGCCAGAGAGGTCGCCGAGCAAACTTCAGTGCCCTAACTATAACTTCAGCGAGCTAACGACTAACTTCTTTGAAATTACGGAGAGGAAAGTGCGTGAATCCAGCGCCCGGCTCGAGAGAAGGGCAAAATATTGTCTCTAAAGGAATCATCAAGAAGGTCGAATGGATTCATATCCGCGGCTGAGGCAGTAAAGATGGGGAGGAAATGACTTTATGACAAAATACAGCTTTTGGATTTCTTTGCATTTCAGCAGCTGGAGGTCTCTGTGTGTGCGTGTGTGTGTGTGTGTGTGTGTGTGTGTCTGTGTGTGTGTGTGTGTGTTTGTGGTGTGTGTGTGTGTGTTTGTGGTGTGTGTGTGTGTGTGTGGTTACGTGTGTGTGCGTGTGTGTGGTTACGTGTGTGTGCGTGTGTGTGTCTGCACGCGCGCGTATATGTGTGTGTGTGTGTGGTTACGTGTGTGTGTGTGTGTGTGTGCACGCGCGCGCGTATGTGTGTATATGTATACGTGTAAGTGGTTTGGTGTGTGTGCATATGTATGCGTGTGTGATCCGTAAACAGCAATGTCCGCCACAAATTGGACTACGAGATTGGCCGTTCCGCAAAAGTGGTTCCCGCGCACCTTCCCGCAGCCGCGAAAGGACCCGAGAGAGGCGACGAAGCAAGAGTTTTGTTTATTTTGTGATTCTTCCTTTCTCTGTTCCTGTTTGTTTATTTTTGTGTTTTGTTTTTGTTTATTACTCCTATGAGTGTCGTAAGGTTATACGTAATGGATTAGAATAAAAAGACATTTCATTTTAGATATTTTCTCTTTGTGCCAACGTTCCATCGAGTTTGTAAAGTGTAATAGTGTGATAAGAGTAATAAAATTCCATATTCTTTAACTTTCCTTTTGATTAAAGATTAAAAATTAGATATCCACGGGTTTCTCCAAATTCATCAAATGGATATGGTTATTAACATCTTCATAAGAAAACACATTTTCTTCAGACTCTGGATGATATACCATCAAAGATTCCTATAAAAATTGGAGCACAATATTCACGTTTAATGTCAACATCGTGAATATAATATACACTTTTTTGTTCCAACATAAGGAAGACAAAAGACATATTTTGTTTTGTTTTTTTCTCCACGTAAAATGACACCACAAGAGCCACATTTTTCTTAACGTTAAACAAGAAGCAAAGTTTACAATATCTGCTTTTTCCGCTGACACAATACAAAAAGAATATCAACGTTTCCAATACGTACGGAAAGTTTACCACACAATTCCTGTTTTCTTTGATAATTAAAAAGTATAATATACCCATTTTCTGTAAGCACAAGGAAATGCACAATAACCCGTTTTCTTTCAGAACAAAGAAAACGTACATTCCTAGTTCCTTTACGTACAAAATACGACAATATTCCAATTTTCTTTATCCACGATTAAACACATTGAACACATATCCCATTTTCTTTCTCCTGAAGAAAACATACATTCCCATTTTCTTTGATTACAAGAAACAAAGAGTAACTCCATTTTCTTTAACCGAAGGAAAATCATATCCCCATTTTAACCACAAAGAAATACGATATACACATTTTCTCTTATCAATAGAAACACAGAATATCCACTTTTCTTTAACCAAAAGAAACACAAAATATCCCCATTTTCTTTAACCAAGAGAAACACAAAATATCCCCATTTTCTTTAACCAAAAGAAACACAAAATATCCCCATTTTCTTTACCAAAAGAAACACAAAATATCCCCATTTTCTTTAACCAAAAGAAACACAAAATATCCCCATTTTCTTTAACCAAAAGAAACATAAAATATCCCCATTTTCTTTAACCAAAAGAAACACAAAATATCCCCATTTTCTTTAACCAATAGGAACACAAAATATCCCCATTTTCTTTAACCAAAAGGAACACAAAATATCCCCCG
>NC_091573.1:30092633-30102633 GCF_042767895.1 Penaeus vannamei
ACACCCCTCCCCCCACCCCCCCACCCGCCCCCGCCCCCTATGCCCCTAGCACCCTCTCCCCACACACACCCCTCCCCTACCCCTAAACCCCCACGCCCCCTATGCCCTAGATGCCTATACACCGAGGATAGAATCCCTCTCCTCTCCTCTTCTCTTACGCTGCACTACGGACACTCTCCCTCTTCCTATCTCATCTCATCTCTCTTCTCCTCTCTTTTCCTTTCCTTCTCTTTCCCTCTTCCCTCCACTTTACGCCACTCCTCGCCCCTCCCCTTCCCTCCGCTTCCCTTCCGCCCCTCCCCTCTCCTTCCCTTCCTCTCCTCCCCTCTCTCTCTCCTCTTCCCTCTCGCCCCGCCCCTCCTATACGCTTCTGACGGACAACAAAAAGAGAAAAGAAGAGCATAACACTGGAGAAAGAAAATAAAAAAAGTGAGAGAGAGAGAAAGAAGGAAAAACTGTAAAAAAAAGAAAGAAAGAAAGGAAGGGGAAAAAAGGTGGAAAAAATCTCCCTTGTACTATATTTCGCCTTTAATTCTTTCCCTTCCGCGACCTTCTCACGCTGACAAAATAACTCAGGGAGGAGGGAGGGATGATGATGGGGGGGAGGGGTTAGAGGGAGGGAGGGAGGGAGGGAGGGAGGGAGGGAGGGAGGGAGGGAGGGAGAGAAAGGGAGGAGAGAAGGAGGGAAGGAGGAGAGAAAGGAGGAAGGAGAGAGAGGAAGGAGGGAGGGAGGGAGGGAGGGAGGGAGAGGGAGGGAGGGAGGGAGGGAGGGAGGGAGGGAGGGAAGGGAGAGAGAGAGAGAGAGAGAGAGAGAGAGAGAGAGAGAGAGAGAGAGAGAGAGAGAGAGAGAGAGAGAGAGAGAGAGAGAGAGAGAGGCGATGGTTGGGCGCAGGAAACGAAGCCCGAGGAAATGGCAAAAGGAGAGAAAAATATTAGGGAAGGGGAGAGAGAGGAGGTACTTGGTGGGGGAGGAAGGGTAGAGGGGGAAGGAGGAAGGGTAGAGGGAGGGAGGAAGGGTAGAGGAGGAGGAAGAGGGTAGAGGAGGAGGAAGGTAGAAGGAGGAAAGGGAGGAGGCAGGAGGAAAGGAGGAGGGAGGGGGTAGGGGAGAGGAAGGAGGAAAGGGGAGAGGAAGTAACTTGTGCAAGAAGGGGGGTGGGAGAAGAAATACCCTGTGGGGGAGGAGAGAGTAGGGAGGGGGGAGAAGGGAGAGGCAGAGAGAAAAGAAGGGGAGAGAATGTACAATGTGAGAGAGAGGAATGAGGAGATAAGAAGAAGAAGGGGAAGCGAAAGAGAATAAGAGAAAGGGAGAGAAATGGGGAGACGAGGAAGAAAACGGAACACTGAAAACTATTCCCAAACCACCCCAAAAAAAACATAAATAAAGATACAAGAGTAGAGTAAATGGAGAGTGAAAATGACGATACGTAGCAAAGATGAAAGAAGAGTGAGAGAGAAAGAGAGAGAAAAAAAAATCATAATACGTAAATAAATAGAACGGAAACGAATTTGCTTCTTCCTTTTCCTCAATACAAAAAGGAAATCCATGTTAATGTGAATTTATTGGCACGATTTCGGAGAAGAAATTGGGCAATAGGCCTTATGCAGGAGGGGAGGAGGGGAGGGGAAGGAGGGGGGAGGGGAAGGAAAGAAGAGGGGAGGGGAAGGGAAAGGAAGGGAAGGAAGGGGAGGGGAAGGAAAGGAGGCAGGAGGAGGAAGGGGATGGAGGGGGAAGGGAAGAGGAGGAGAGGGAGAGAGGACGTGGAAAGAGGTGAGGAATGCTTTCTTTTCTTCCTCTTTATCACCACTCTTTTTTATTTCTTCCTGTTTTTTTGTCTTTGCTAATTTCTTCTTCCCTCCCTCCTCCTCCCTCTCCCTCCCTCCTCCCTCCCTCCCTCCCTCCCTCTCCCTCTCTCTCTCTCTCTCTCTCTCTCTCTCTCTCTCTCTCTCTCTCTCTCTCTCTCTCTCTCTCTCTCTCTCTCTCTCTCTCTCTCTCTCTCTCTCCTTCTCCCTCCGCATTAGCAAATAGCTTCCCGCCAATAAGATCGTGGGATAAGAAAGGTAAAATACGAACCCTAACCTTATTTGTGGTGGCAGGCGGGGTGGAGGGAGGAGTGAGGGAAGAGAGGAGTAGGAGGGAGCGGAGGACAGGGAAAGGAGGAAGGAAGGGAAGGGGAAAAGGGGAGGAGGAGGGAGAAACGGAGCAGTGGGAAGGCAGAGAAAAACGAGGAAAAAGAGAGAGAAGGAAAAGGAAGAGAAAGAGGGAGAGGGAGAGCGGCAAAAGGGGCTGGAAGCTGTCAATAACGAGGTATGATATGGGAGAGAAATATCATTGGTTGCGTTGTGACAGGATGGCAAAACATCGGTCAAAGGTGGTGGCGACTGAGGTGTGCGTGCGTGTGCGTGTGTTTGTGTGCGTGTTTGTTTGTGTGTTTGCGTGCGTGCGTGTGTGTGTATGCACCTTTCGTGTCGGTCTGTATGTACATGCATGCACGCGTGTAAATGAATGAATGCCTGTATGTTTATGTGCGTGCATATAAACTTGAGTATGAATATGTGAGTGTCTGTGCGTGTGGGAGAAAAGGGTGCGGGGGGGTGAGCGATTGGCGGGTGCGGGCGTGCGCGCGTGCACCCAACACGTGACACCAAAGCACAGCCTTGCAGCAGCCCCGCGCCCTGCAACGCCCAGACGCCCTCGGAATCACGGGCAGGGAAGGAGAGAGAGGGAGACCCACAGGCTCGGCCGCGGCGCCACAGCCTTGCATGGGAAACCTGCATTTTTCCCGGCCGTTGCATTTTTAACAAGCTCCTCGACCCTTTTTCGCCCCTCCCCCCTCCCCTCTCCCCCCTCCTTCCCTCTCCCTTGCCCACTTCTACTGCTGCTCCCTCCTGCCAAGCCCTCCTTTTCCTTGTTCTTCCTCACCTTCCTCGCAGCCGCCGCCCCCACCTCCGAACGCACGCACGCACACACACACACACACACACACACACACACACACACACACACACACACACACACACACACACACACACACACACACACACACTTCCGCTACACATGTGGGCAGCGATGAGCCCGGACTGAGTACACACGCCCCTGGCTGGGTACACTCTGGATACACAGGAACACAAGCAGGCGGACACACAGGCGTCCCTCGGAGCACAGGAGGATCCCCCGCTGCTTCAGAGCAATGAGATGGCCCAAAAGGGAAGAGGCGGGGAGGGAGCAGGGGAGGGCGAAGGGAGGGATGGGAGAGGAAGGAGACATGAGGAAAGGGGGAAGGGAAGAAGGCGGTTGGGAGAGGAGGAGAGAGGGAGGGAGAGGGAGGGAGAGGGAGGAGGGGAGGAGAGGAGCAGAGAGAGGGAGAGAGAGAGAAGAGAGAGAGAGGGGGAAGAGAGAGAGAGAGAGAGAGAGAGAGAGAGAGAGAGAGAGAGAGAGAGAGAGAGAGAGAGAGAGAGAGAGAGAGGGAGGAGGGAGGAGGAGGAAAGAGAGAGAGAGAGAGAGAGAGAGAGAGAGAGACAGAGAGAGAGGGAGGAGGGAGGGAGGGAGGGAGGGAGGGAGGGGGAGGGAGGAGGGAGAAGGAGGGAGGGAGAGACAGAGATAGAGAGAGAGGAGGGGAGGTGGGAAAGCATCCTCGATCAAGAATCCTTTCCCCTCTAAGACGCCCGGACCCTCCTTCCTTCCCCCGTCGTCCCTCCATTATAGTAACCCTCCCCTTTCCTCCTCCCTTCCCTTCACAATAAAAAAAAAAACACGAAATCGACAAAAAGGAGGGCGGATGAGCGCCCCCCGAAGCCCCTACAATCCGCGCCGTCTCCCCTGCCCACCATCGCACATCCTGCAACAAAGCGTCCTGCAACCTCCCCGCCCCGCGCATCAACACCCGCTCTATGGCCCCCGAACCATTAGGGCGGCGTCTGTCAGTGGGAGCAGCCGGCCCGCATCAGCATCCTTCTCGCGGAAAAAAAAATAACAGCCAAGGATCCATCCCTGGGAGCCGTCGCCAGAGGCCTCCGCGCGTCCTGCATCCTACCTCCCCCTTCCCCCCCCCTCCCCCCGTCTACCCCGTCCTTCCCTCCGGCCCCCGGGGAGTGCTTGCGCAGTCCTCGAGGATCCCTGCGCCGCGGGGACTGGAGGAGGAGGAGGAGGAGGAGGAGGAGGAGGAGGAGGAGGAGGAGGAAGGAAGGAAGGAAGGAGGAAGGAAGGAGGAAGGAGGAAGAAGAAAAGAAGGAGGAGGGAAGAAGAAGGAGGAGGAGGAGGAGGAAGGAGGAAGAGGAGGAGGAGGAGGAAGAAGAGGAAGAGGAGGAGGAAGAAGAGGAAGAAGAGGAGGAAGAGGAGGAGGATGAACACGACATCTCGATACATGTCCTGCGAGAAAAAAAAAAAATCCTACCTCTTCCTCCTCCTCCTCCTCCAAGCACAAACCGCCTTCCGTGCCGTCGCGTCCCGCTGCGACAAAAGCAGTTATGCTAACAAACTCGTAGCTTTATAACATCAAAGACCTCAGGTGAAGCCTCCCTACGCCTCCCTTCTCCCCGCCCCCCCTCCCCCCACCGCCCCCCGCCCCTCCCCCTCCACTCCAGCCGCTGGGGTCGAGGCGTGAGACGCACTCGAGCACGCAGAGACGCCCGCCTCCTGCTTCCTCCCTCCTGCTCTTCGTCTTCGCTTCCTAGTCTGCTCTTGCTTCGTTTCTTCCTCGTGGTCCTCCTCTTGGTTTTACTTTTCTTTTTTTTTTCTCCCCTTTTTTTTATTCTTCTTGTTCTCCTCCTCCTCCTCCTCTTTCCATTTTCTTCCTGATTTCCCTCTCCCTTCCTTCCTTCCTTCTCTTTCTCAAATTCTTCTTCATCTCCTCCTCCTCCACCTCCCACCTCCCCTACCATCACCTACTCCCTCCTCCTCCTCCACCACACCCACGCCCTCTTCCCTCCACCTCCCACCTCCCCACCCCCACCACCTCCTCCACCCCCACCTCCACTGCCTCACTCCTCCACCCCCACCACCTCCTCCCTCCACCCCCACCCCACCACCTCCCACCCCCACCCCCACCACCTCCTCACCACCCCACCACCCCTACTACCTCCTCCACCCCACCACCCACCACCTCCTCCACACAACCCCCACACTCCACCCCTACTACATATCCACCCCACCCCCACCCCCCCCACCTCCTCCTCCACCTCCGCGCCATCTTGCACAGCGCCCAGCGTGGCCCGAGACCCCGAGGTTTATTTTCTCGCTCGAGCTCCGGACGGGCGGCCATCGCTGTGGTCTCGTCTGTCAAACAACGTGACTCATTTGCTTGTCTTCTGCTGTTTTTGTATAGATTTTTTTTTTATTCTCCCCTTCTTCTTCTTCTTCTTCTTCGTCTTCGTTATGTCTCTGCTTAATGTGGTCCTCTTTTCCTTTTTTTTTTTTTTTTTCTTCTTTTATTTTTCTTTTATTTTTATTTTTTTTTCGTTGTCATCTTCTCTTTTCCCCTCTCTCTACTTCTGGTTTTCTTTCGATTCTCTTCTCTGTTCTTCGCTCTCTCTCTCTCTCTTCTCCTCTCCTTTCGTCCCCAAATTTATTTCTCTCCTTCCCTCTTCCTCTTCCTCTCTCGCTCCCTCTCCCTCTCTCTTTCATCCAGATCATTCAGGTCATTTCTTCTTCATCTTCCATTATGCCCTTTCATCAGCACTCCCTTTCATCTCCCAGCACCCCCCCCCTCCCCCTATCCCTCCTCCCCCACTACCTCCACCATCCCTCCTCTACCTCCCTCCCCTGTACCCCCTCACCCCCACCCCTGAGCAAAACAGTCCTTTCCAAGAATCGTAAATGAGAATCGAAGGAAAAGAAAAATGAAAAAAGAAAAAAAGAAAAAAAAAGAAAAAATATATCCGAAAAGGAAAAAAAAAAAAAAAAAATCAGGGACTTCATCTTCTCAGACGTTAAGACAAAGCCGACTCCTTCAATAAAAAAAACAGGAAGGCAAAAAATGGAACGGATAAAAGGAGGAGGAGGAGAAGGAGGAGGAAATGGAGTAGGATGAGGAAATGGAGGAGGAGGAGGAGGAGGAGAAAGAAGAGTAGGAAAAGGATGGGTAGGAGAAAGAGGAGTAGGAGGATGGGAAGGAGGAAGAGGAGGAGGGTGATATGGAATAGGAGGAAGAGGAAGAAGGAAGAGGAAGAAGGAAAAGGAGTTGGAATATGGGGAGGAAAAGAGGGGAGAGAAGGAGGAGGAGGAAGAGAAAGAGGAAGAGGGAAGCGAAGACGATGAAAGAGGACGAAGATTTTTAAGAATCAGATGAGCAAGCAAAGATAAGCAACAGCGAAGAATGAGAGAGAAAAGAAAGAAAAAAAATCAGGAATGGACGAATGAAAAATACGGAGGAATCATAAGGAGCAAAAGAGGAGCGGGAGGAAGGAGAGAGAGATAAAGGATCACGAAAAAGGAAGGAAACGTCTAAATTAAGGGGGGATAATTTGAGGAGGAGAAGTATTAGAAGAAGCAGATAGATAGACAGATAGATGGATAGATAGAAAGGTAGATATGTAGATAAATAGATAGATAGATAGATAGATAGATAGATAGATAGATAGATAGAGAGAGAGAGAGAGAGGGAGAGAGAGAGAGAGAGAGAGAGAGAAAGAGAGAGAGAGAGAGAGAGAGAGAGAGAGAGAAAGAGAGAAGAGAGAGAGAGAGAGAGAGAGAAGAGAGAGAGAGAGAGAGAGAGAGAGAGAGAGAGAAAGAGAGAAAGAGAGAGAAGAGAGAGAGAGAGAGAGAGAGAGAGAGAGAGAGAGAGAGAGAGAGAGAGAGAGAGAGAGAGAGAGAGAGAGAGAGAGAGAGAGAGAAGAGAGAGAGTAAAAGAAGAGAAAGAGAAAGAAGAAGAGGAAGACAGAGAAAGTGAAATAGAAAGAGAAAGAGAGAATGACAATCAGAACTAGGGAGGGGGGGGGGAGTGAATGGGGAGTAGGGGAAAGGGGGAAGGGGGGAGGGGGAGGCCGTGCTTTCCAACAGGAGCGGTCGTTAGAACAAAACATTACGTGCTTTCTATTGTGCGTCCGTGATCCCGCATTCTTTATGGCTGCTCTCGCCTGCATTCCTACCTCGTTCCCTATTCGCTTTTTTTCCCCCTCCCCTTCTCACCCGCACTCCCTCCCTCCCTCTTGCCTCCCTCCCCTCCCTCCTCCTTGCCTCTTCATTTGCTTTCATTCTTACCCCCCCCCCTTTTCCTTCTATTTTCCCTTCCCGTTCTCTCTCTCTCTCTCTCTCTCTCTCTCTCTCTCTCTCTCTCTCTCTCTCTCTCTCTCTCTCTCTCTCTCTCTCTCTCTCATTACCCCCCGCCTCCTCTCTCCCCCTTCCTTCCCTCCCCTTCCTCATTTTCCTCTCCTTTTTTATCTCTCAAATTTCTTGCCTTAAAATCCATTCTCTTAATGTCAGGAGGAGGGGGGATGGGGGGATGGTGAAGGGAGAGGGAGGGGAGAAGGGGGATGATGAGGGGAGAGGAAGGGGGCAGGAGAAGGAGGAAGGGAAACGGGGCTTGGGGAGGAGGAGGAGGAGGAAAGACAGGAGGGAGGTGAAGGGGTGGAGGGAGAGAGGTTGGTAGGGGACTTGAAGGGGAGGGAGGAGGAAGGGTATAAGGAGAGGGAGGAAAAGAGGGAGACGGGGAGGAAAGACAGCGAGATAAGGAGAAGGGTTGAAGATGTGGAGAGGAGATGGAAGAGGAGGAGAAGGGAGGGACAGAGCGAGAGAGGAGTACGGAGAGGGAGAACGGGAGGGACAGGGGAGGGAGACGGAGGAGAGAGAGAGAGGCAGAAGGGAGGGAAGGAGAGGAGAAGAGTCAGAGGGAGAGAGGAAAGGGAGAGCGGAGGAGGAGACTGAGGAATACGGAGAGGGGAGGGGAAGGAGGGAGAGAGAGAGAGAGAGAGAGAGAGAGAGAGAGAGAGAGAGAGAGAGAGAGAGAGAGAGAGAGAGAGAGAGAGAGAGAGAGAGAGAGAGAGGAAGAAGAGGGGCAGGGTTGGAGGAGGGGGGGGGGGAGTTGCAGGAGGCGGAGGGGGAGGGAGAGGGGCAGGGGGGCTGAGGGAGGATATCAAGTGTCAAAATGGTTATGAAGGAAGTCAAAGCCAGCTGGGGAGACGCCATTAAACGCTTCAAGATGTTGAACGGTCGAGATGGTTACAAAGATTTTTTTCTTGATCTTTTGCTATCTCCTTATCACGCTCTCTCTCTCTCTCTCTTATTTCTTCCTTTTCTTCTTCTTCTATTTATCTGTCTTTCTTTGCTCATTCCTTCTTGTTCTACTTTCTTTCTTTTACTTTCTCTATCTCCTCTATTGTTTTCTCTCTTTCGTTTGGTGTAGCAAAGGATAAACATAACCAATACAACTGCTTCTGTTGATCTTGTTGCTATTGCAGCTTCTCCTCCTCCACCTCGTTAAATTTTCTTTCTTCCCTTTCACCTCCTCCCACATTTTCCTTCCTCCTCCTCCTTCTCCATCTTTACCTCCGCCTCCCTTTCCCTTTCCCCCTCCCCCTTCCCCGCTGCCTCCTCCCCTCCCACCCTCCCCACCTTCCGCCTCCCCTCCCCCTCTACCCTCCCCCCCTCCACCTCCCCCTCCCCCTCCCTCCACCTCCAACCTTCCGCCTCCCCCTCCCCCTCATTCCACCTCAATCCGCCTCTACCTCCGCCTCCCCACCCCTCCCCACTCCCACCTCCCACCTCCCCCTCCCCCCTCCACTCACCCCTCTCCTCCCCCTCCACTCCACCTCCAGTTCCTTCCAGCCTCCCCACTCCCCCTCCACTCCCCGCTCCCTACTCCCACTCCCCTCCCCGCCTCACGCCTCCACCTCCCTCTACCTCCCCCTCCACTCCACCTCCCCCTCCCCGCCTCCACCTCCCCCTCCACTCCCCTTTTCCTCCCCCTCCCCCTCCCCCTCTCCTCCCCCTCCACCTTTGCTCACCTCAGTGCAGCAGGACCGAGGGGCACATGTGGAAGCGATGAGGCCAGCAGCGACGATGACGTAACCCGGCCTCGCGCGATACGATAGCCGTCATAGCGGGTCAGTGTCCTCTTGTGTTTCCCTGTCCTCCGCCTCATCATCGTGTTTTCTCACCTCCTCCTCCTCCTCCTCCTTCTTCTTCTTCTTCTTCTTCTTCTTCTTCTTCTTCTTCTTCTTCTTCTTCTTCTTCTTCTTCTTCTTCTTCTTCTTCTTCTTCTTCTTCTTTGATTTCGTTGTAATTCTCATCGTTGTTGCTCGTCAACTGTGACCGTCTTCGTTATCTCCTCGGTGTATGCTGTTTTTTTTCTGCTCCTCTTCCTCCTTCACCTCCTCTTCTTCCTTCTCGAATTTGTCCTCGTTCTCGTTCTCATTCTTCTTCTTCTTCTCCTCTTCCTCGCTCTAATCCTCTCCCCTTCCCCCCTCTCCTCCTCCCATTTCTCTCCATTCCCTTCTCCCTTTCGTTCTTAACCCCCTCCTTCTTCTCCGCCTCTTTCACTTTCTCCCCTCCCACAAAAAAAGCCCAAAGCCCATCTGAGATCTGACACGAGCTATGACAGCCTCGCCGGACTGCAACAACAGAAATTGCAAAACTCCTAAATTCCAAAGGAAAAAAAAGGACTGACACTAATCTCTAGAAAAAATACTCCTACTCCTCCTTAACCCCTTCTCCCCTTACTCCCCCTCCCCCCCAACCCCTACTTCATCCCCCCGACTCTTCCCCCTCAGCAAACACGCCCCCCACCCTCTCCCCATCCCCTCCATACTTCCCCCTCACCCCTCTCCCTCTCCCTCGCCGCCCCTACCTCTCTCTCTCCCCTCCTTCCTTCCTCTCCTCTCCTACTCTCTCCCCTCCTTCCTTCCCCTTCCTCTCCCTCTCTCCCCTCCTTCCTTCCCTACTCTCTCTCTCTCCCATCCTTCCTTCCCCTACCCCCTCCCTCCTTCCCACTGCCTCTCTCTCTCCCATCCTTCCTTCCCCCTACCCCCTCCCTTCACCCCTTCCTCCCCCTACCTCTCCCACTTCCTC
>NC_091573.1:30107633-30112633 GCF_042767895.1 Penaeus vannamei
GTGTGTGTGTGTGTGTGTGTGTGTGTGTGTGTGTGTGTGTGTGTGTGTGTGTGTGTGTGTGTGTGTGTGTGTGTGTGCGCTTGCATGCATGCGTGTGTGTGTGTGTATATCTGGGAGCGCGTGCGTGCGTGTGCAACATACCCACACTCATCTAAAATGGAAACAAACCAGTTACCTTCCTGAAATATTCATGGGCGCACCCCGCACACCCGTTCCAATCCCCAATCTTTATTCCCAAGCATAATGTCCGCCCGTAGAGCACCGCCTTTCTCCCGCGCAAAGGCCATGGGAAGTCGACACCAGCAAAGCCCAAACTCTCCTTTTCCTTATTTTCTAGAGTGAACAGAATGAACAGAAACACTTACGACCGTATTTTGTCCCTCCTGCGAACCGTTCAACACTCACCTGGAAAAAGAACGTGAAAAAGTATGTTAATTTACAAAGAGGTGAATCGTATATATATTTCTCTTTTTCACAAAAAACGTATGAAGACGCCAAAGAAAACGGGAATATCATAGTCAGGCATAACTGGTTAAGATTCATGCAACGATTTAAGGAAAGAAGAATCTAATCTCCGAAGGGATTATGACCTTAGGAAGCTGTAAGGACTGAATAAAATACAACTATAAACAAACAGCCATAAATATCCGATACGAACATTAAACACTAATAATAATCATGATAATAGAAAAACGAAGGAAAATGAATAACCACGCACGGACCTTCCCCAACAGAAGGCTCGTCGAAAATGCATCCGAGACAAAATGAAAAACGGATCCCATGACCTCTCCTCAGCGAACCCTTCCCTCCCCTTCCCTCCCCTCCCCTCCCTCCCCTCCCTCTCTTCCTACCCAACACATTCCTCTCCCTCCCACCCTCACTTCTTCCCCTCCTCCTTCTCCCCTCCCTCCCTCTCTTCCTACCCAACACATTCCCCTCCCTCCCTCCCACCCTCACTTCTTCCCCCTCCTCTTTCTCCCCCTACCCCTTCTTCCCCGTGACACTGCGCGACCTCTGACCTAAGCCGCAACTGGGAAGCTAATCAATATGGATCAAGTTAATGGCCAGGCCGCAGGGTGCTGATCCCGCCCCCTCCCCCTCCCCCCTCTTCCCCTTCCACTACACCCCCCCCCCCCTTCAAGAGTCCAGTGCGTAACCTACTCTTGTGCGCGACTTCCGGCCTCGAGGCGAAGGAAGGGGGAGGAGAGGGAGGAGGAGAAAGAGAGAAAGGGGGGAAATGGGGAAAAAAGAGAAATGGCGTAGGGGAGAAGAGAGGGAGGAGGGGAAAGAAATGACGGAGGGAAAGGAGAGGAACGAGAAGGAAAAAGAAAGGAGAGGGAAGTGGGAAGAGAGAAGGATGGGAGGATAGGAAAATGATAAGAAGAAAGAGAAGGGAAGAGGCTGAAAGAGAAAGGAAAGGGGAAGAAAGAGAAGAAGAAGAAAACGAAGAGAAATAGAAGAAAGGGAAAGAAAGAAGAAAAATAAGTAAAATGAAGAAGGGAAAGTAGGAAGAAGAAGAAAATTAAGAAAATACAAAGAATAAGAAAAAAAGAGAAGAAGGGAAAGAAGACGAAAGAAAGAGAAGAAGAAGAAGAAGAAGAAGAAGAGGGGAAACAGGAGTAAGAGAAGGAAACATGGGGGCAAAAAGGCGTCCCTCTCCATCGTAACTTCCTTCCCGGGCAAAGCGGGTTTTATTTCCACTGGGAGATTTTCCCGAACGAAGGAAAGGGAAGGGCGAGGGGAGGAGGGCGGGGAGGCGAAAGAGGGGACGAAGGGGAGAGAAGAGAGAGAAAGAGAGGAGAGAGGAGAGATGGTGATGATCATGTGGAGGGAAGGAGGGGGAAGGAGGGAGGGAGAGAAAGAAGAAAGAGAAAGAGAGAGATTGCATGAACAGCCAACATTTAGAGAGAAAAAAAGTGAGCATACGCACGAGAAAGAAATTCCAAACAGCATACGGACACCCCCTACCCCACCTCCTTCTCCTTCCCCTTACCCTCACCCCTTCCCCTCCCCCTTCCTCCTTCCCTCCACCTTCCCCCTTCCCTCCCCCTTCCCCTCTCCTCCTCTTCCTTCCCCTCTCCTCCCCCCTCCCCCCTCCCCCACCCCGGTGTGAACGAACCGCCCCCGAAGCAACAACCCTTTAAGAAATAACAATAGTGAAAAAAGGCCAAGAGCCAGCCCATAAATTGTGGCTGATATTGCCCAGGCCGCTTGGCAGGCACGCTCCCCCGACACTGCCATGGCGCCACGGGGAAGGGGGGGAGAGGGGGGCGAGGGGAGGAGAGGAGGGGGTGGGGCGAGTAAGGAGCGAGGGGAGGGGGATAGAGGAGGGATTGGCGGGGGGGGAGACGAAATCATCGTATCCCATCCCGTTCTTCTTCCCTCTCCCTTACTCCCATCATCCTACTCTAACCCCCCCTCACCCACACACCCTGACCCATCTCCACTCCATACCCTCCCCCTCTCCCCCTCCCCCACCATCCAAACCCATCCCTCTCCCTTAACCCCCATCACCACCCCTCCTTCCCCCCCTCCCCATCCTTACCCTACTCCTCCCCCTCTCTCCTCACACCCCTACCCTACCCTAGCCCCCCCTCTCCCCCCCACACCCTACCCTCCTTCTACATGACCTCCATACTACCTTCTACCATCGACCACGAGGAGGGGATAGGGGGAAGGGGGGACTGGAGAGAGAATTGGGGGGGGAGGGAAAGAGAATAGAGGGAGGGAAAGATGGAGGGAAGAGGGGGTAGGAGGACGGGAAGACAGGGTAAGGGAGGGTAAGAAAAGGGGGATGGGTACGGAAGAGGGAGGAGGTGGAGGGAGGAAGGGAAGGGAGGAGAGGGAGAGGGAGGGCGGGAGGGAGGGAAGGGAGAGGGAGAGGGAGAGGGAGAGGGGGAGAGGGAGAGAGAGAGAGAGAGAGAGAGAGAGAGAGAGAGAGAGAGAGAGAGAGAGAGAGAGAGAGAGAGAGAGAGAGAGAGAGAGAGAGGGAAGAGAAGAGAGACGAGGGAGAAGGAGGAGGGGGGGAGGGATGCACGGAAATGCCCCTTCTTGTTTTTGTTTGTTTTGTTGTTGTTTTTTTGCTTTGTTTTTTCCCCTTCACCCAGGGCAACCCACGTCGTCGTTGGATAAAAATCGCAATCGCGCAGCCTGTCTCCTCCGGGTACGGACGTGGCCTGGGGGATCGGGGGAGGGAGGAGGGAGAGGGGAGGGAGAGGAGGAGGAGGTTCAGGGGGTAGGAAGGAAAGGAGGAAAGGGAGGGGGGAGGGGGAGGGAGGAGGACGACGAAGAGGAGAATGGGGAGGACGGGAAGGGGAAAGGGGAGTAGCAAGGAAAGGAGGGTGCGGGGGGGGGGAGAGTTCACGCATGCTTGCCAACTTGCTTGAGGGTCTGCCGCCCTGGGAACGCCGAGGGCGTCCGCCATTCAGGATGAAGAGGGAGGTGAGTGGGAGGCGGAGAAGGAGGGGGGGGGGGTAAGGCAAGAGTGCGGATGGAGGAGTGGGGGAGGGAGAAGGAAGAGGGAGGAAAGGAGGAAAGGAGGAAAGGAGGAAAGAAGGGAAGGAGAAGGAGAGAGGGGGGAAAGAAGAAGGGAAAGAAGAGGAAAGGCAAAGAAAGCCCTTCCCTCCCCCCTCGCCCTTCCCTCCCCCCTCCGCCTGCCCCTCTCCCTCCCCTCGTCCCTCCGCGGTGAGTCAGGCGCGGCGAGTGCCAAGGAGAACCCACTTCCACCGTCAGGAACGAGTGCGACGCCCTTGGTTCGGCGGGAGGAGATGCCGCAGCCGCAAGTCGGGCCCGACCTTGGGAGTGAAGCGACACGCGGATGCCGGGCGTCGTCGCCCCGACCCAAGGCATCTCGCTCGTTAAGGGAGCTGCTTTCTCTCCTCCGCCTGCTTGTGTCGCCTCTCGCTGTGTCTGTCTCTCTCTCTCTGTCTCTGTCTCCCTCTCTCTCCCCATTCCTCCATCTATCTATCCGTCCCTCTATATCCCTCCCTCTCTCTCTCTCTCCATCCCCTCCTCGCCTACCCCCCCCCCTCCGCCCCTCCTCCACCTCCTTCGAGCGTGTTCGGGGGCCAAGCAGGAGAGGCGCATTGGTACACTTGGCCCAGACCCTCACAGGGGCGCTAATCCCCCGCTCGAACCCTAGGACACCGCGACCGCGCATCTAGGACAACCTCCGCCCAACAACCCTACAACTTCGACGTACGAGGAATGGGGAGGGAGGGCAGGGGAGGGCGAAGACAAGGCGAGGCAATGGCACAGTCGCCCCATACAATACCCCTGCAAAGGTCGACCTCAGGGCAGGGTGTCACGCCCCTCCTTCCCCCTCCCCCTCCCCCCTCATTCTGCAGGGGGAGCAGCGCGGGACATCCGTCATTAGGTCAGCAACTGGGACACGTCGTTCCCGCGCAACCCCCCGCGACGTGTACCCAGGGACACCACAAGGGCTTGTCCTCGTTCTGCCTGCTGGCGTCGTCGGGTCCCCCCCCCCCCTTACCCCGCCCGCTAACTCCCCCCCCTCCACCTCTCAACAACACGCGAAGCTCCGCCCTCTTTCAATCTCTCGGCCAATCAGACCCGAGAGTTTATGCAAAGAAAGCCCCGGTGGCCAATCAGGGTGCAGAGAGATCTTGTAAGACCTAAAAAATGTGGCTCCCACTCCCTCCCTCCCTCCCTCCCTCACCCACTATCAATCCCACGTGACGAGAAATATATTCATTGAGTAAATAACTGCTGGCGCCTAGCTGAAATAGCGCATATTATGCAGATTAATCACAACCTTTCCTCGGCAAAAATGCGGAGAAGAAAAAAAATCGCAAAGGAGGTTAACAACCTCGCCGACAGGTGGGGCACGTCACCCGCCTGGGCCGCCGCACAGGTGACACGGAATATATATTCTGCGCTGATCATTCCCCGAAAACATAATACCACTGGCGACAAGTGAATTTGGGGAAGGGAGTCACGTGTCCCGACAGACTCGCGACCGACTGCCAAAACCTACATGA
>NC_091573.1:30117633-30135133 GCF_042767895.1 Penaeus vannamei
CTTTTCGCTCTCTCTTTCTCCTTCTCCCTCTCTTTCTCTCACTCCCTCCCTCCTTCCTTCTCCCCTTTCCCTCCCCCACCCCTCCTTCCTTCTACCCTTTCCCTCTCCCTTTTCTCCTTCCTTCTGCCCTTTCTCTCCCCCTTTCCTCTCCCCCACCTCCTTCTTCCTCCCTCCCTCTCCCCACCCTCCTTCCTTCCTCCCTCCCTCCCCACCCTCCCTCCTCCCTCCCTCCCTCCCTCCTCCCTCCCCCACCCTCCCTCCCTCCCTCCCTCCCCCATCGCCAAATCAAATCCTCGCGAAAAATATCGGCAGACTCCTTCCCGCGGTCCTTGGAAGCAGGCCCGCTCGCCCCGGATGTCACTAACAATATGCTTTGTTCAGGCGGCCATTGTTAGCGCGTTTGTTTGTTCTTGCCCGAGACGCTAACGAGGTGGATTGTTTGCACGGGGGGAGGCTAAGGGGGGAGGGGGTGGCTGCTGACGAGCGAACCTTGCCCGCGTCGATAATTACGTCGCTCTGCAACAAGACAATGCTGACGTCCATTTAGCTGACGGACAAGCAGGCTGACGGAACGACGTCGTTAACTAATACGTGTCGATCGTCGCTGCAAGCAAAGTCAATGATTACATAAAAGATATGAACGAATACAGACAAACGGATAAACAAATAGATAAACAAACAAATGAATGAATATGCAAATAAATCAATCAATTGATGAAAAAATAAGCAATAATTAAAAAAAAAAAGATAAGTAAAAAATACGATTAAAAAATCCGAAGGGCACGAGGACATAATCTAAATAATAAAATCAGAGGACATAAAAATCAAAATAATTCAAATGACAAAATACGAGGGAGTCTTCAACCCGACCCTCCCCCGACGCCGTGGCACTCCTGGCACTCCTCGCCCCAGGCACTCCGACGAGGGACTCTCTCTGCTTCTGTAATATGCACCAACAGATTCCAGGAACGTGGGCGTGAGCGAAGGGGTCAGACGGGGGGGAGGGGTGGGGGGTCTGGAGGAAGGAAGAGGGGGTGGGGGGTCAGGAGGGAGGAAGAGGGGTGGGGGGTCAGGAGGGAGGAAGAGGGGGTGGGGGTCTGGAGTCTGGGGGAAGGGAGGAGGAGAAGAAGAGATGAGGGGGGGTCTGGAGTCTGGGGAAGGGAAGAGAAGGAGAGGAGAGGAAGGAAGAGAGAGAGAGAGAGAGAGAGAGAGAGAGAGAGAGAGAGAGAGAGAGAGAGAGAGAGAGAGAGAGAGAGAGAGAGAGGAGGAGGAGGAGGAGGAGGAGGAGGAGGAGGAGGAGGAGGAGGAGGAGGAGGAGGAGGAGGAGGAGGAGGAGGAGGAGGAAGGAGGCGTTCTGAGAAAATCCTTTACCGTGCCGTTGAAAAATTCACATTCAGATTCATTAAGCGCGGACTCATGGAGAGAGAGAGGAAAAAGGGAACTATTGACTCACAAAATACTGAGTTGCAAGCGAATGTGTATATATACAGTATACACACATTTTTATTTCTAATTCGAAGCGGGCATATAATTCGTTGGACATTTACGTGCGCCCCATCCTCCGACCTGCAAAAGGAGAAGGGCGCAGCCAGACAACGCCTCGACGTCCCGGGAGGAGGAGGAGGAGGAAGAGGAGGAGGAGGAGGAGGAGGAGGAGGAGGAGGAGGAGGAGGAGGAGAGGGAGGAGGAGGAGGAGGAGGAGGAAGAAGAAGAAGGAAGAAAGAGGAAGAAGGAGAAGGAGGAGGAGGAGGAGGAAGTAGAAGAAGAAGAGGAGGTGAAGGGGAGGAGGAGGAAGAGGAGGAGGAGGAGGGAGGAGGAAGAAGAAGAGGAGGAGGAGGAAGAAGAAAAAGAAGAGGAAGAGGTGGTGGAAGAAGAAGGAGAATGAGAGGGGGAAGAGGAGGAAGGAGGGAGGAGGAGGAGGAGGAGGGAGGGAGGAGGAGGAGGAAGAGGAGGAAGAAGAGAGAAGAGAAGAAGAATGAGAAGAAGAAGAGGTGGTGGAAGGGGCGGAGGAAGTGGAAGAGGAGGAAGTGGAAGGGGAGGTGGAAGAAAAGAAAGAGGTGGAAAAGTAGGAAGTGGAGGAGGTGGAGGAAGAGGAGGTGGGTGAAGAGGAGTAAAAGAAAGAGGCGGAGAGGGAGAAGGAAGAAGCGAAAAAAGGAGGCGAAGGAGCTGTACGTGCGCAAATTCGTGTCCGGGGCTTCTTCCCTTGGTCCCCGAGCGACGTGGATTAGACAAAGAAGAATCCGTCCCTGATTTACAGTTAGCCGAGCAAAGAAATGTGGAGAGGAAATATTTGCCCGAGACATACAAGCACGGCCGCGGTTTGACTCGCACATTTTTCTGCTGCGACCGAATCTCAGGCCTTTCTCCTTTAGTCGATCCACGAAGCTGCGGCGTAACTGCGCATCTCGGGCGCGGCAGACAGGAAAGCAAGACCCCTTTTTTTCCTGGACTTCCAAGAGCCATGGCGTCACCTCTTCCGCTCGCCCCTCGACCCCCTCCCCCCCCACCCAAGCGACGCCCGCGGCCCTCCTATCAAAGAGGCATTTGTTTCGCGCCCGAAGCCTACCGCCGCAACGCCCGACAACCTTGGGCGAGGCGGGGCGGGCGGCTCGCTCCGCTCCAAGGGCATCGCGCGGGGAGCAGGAGCGCCGGAGACAATGGCGCGTGGACATAAAAAGAATACGCTTCTCGGCTACTGTGTTCCGCGAACGTTCCCGCCTGCATGTCTGGCCCGAGTTCGTGGAAAGCCGCCCCGAAGTCGGTCTGGGTTGGGCTTATTGCGTAATATCTCCAGGCCTTCGTTTTCTGTTGACGCAAGGGGCGGAGGTAGACTAAACAAAATGTTTGTTATAATGTGGCCCACTTCTACCCGTGGCAGACGAGACACCGAAACCCATTCCCGAGAGATATTCATCCCCGGGCGATAGAAATACATAAACACACCACAAAAAAAGAAAAAAAAAAACTCAAGAGGAACCCCGAGAACACAAAACAGCGAATCACAACAAACAAACAAACCGTCTAGACAAAGCTATCAAACGGCACGCAGTTACCAGAGCTAAATCGGCGACCCTTTTCCCCCCGTTTTCCCCTTTCCCCTTTTCCTCCTGCGTCTAGACTTCGGCCATTAAGCTCCCAGCCGACGCAGATGGGACGCGAGGACACTCCGCCCCGGCTCATTGGCGAACGGGAAAGAAATCTAATGGGCTTTTCCAAGAGCAGCTTTGCAACCCCCGTGCAATATGGGCGGGGGTGGAGGGGGGGCGAAGGGGGAAAGAGGGGAAGTGGAGGCAGATGCGAAAGGAGGAGAGAGGGCAGAGGGAAGTAAAAAAAAATGGGAGGGGATGTGCATGAGATGGAGGGAGCTGGGGAGAAAGATGGAGAGAGAAGACGAGGAGAGACAAGGGTGTAAAAGAAGAGAGACGAAGATAGATAGATAAATAGATAGAGAGATAGAGAGATAGACAGAGAGAGAGAGAGAGAGAGGAGAGAGGAGGTGTAGGAGGAGAGACAACGGTGTAAAGAAAGAAGAGAGACGAAGAGAGAGAGAGAGAGAGGACGAGGAGTGAAGAAGAGAGAGGGCAAAGAGAGATGAAGATATGAAAAGAGAAGAGAGAGAGAGCAAAGGGCAGAGAGAGACGAAGACAAGGGACGAGATAAGCAAACGAGCAGAGCCGAGACAGCGAAGAGAACGAAGAACAAGAAAGAGAGAGAGAGAGAGAGAAGGGGAGAGAGAGAGACACACACCGTCAGCAGAGGGAACAGCAGCTGTATGACCTGGTGTGAAAGTTCACCTTGGAAGCAGTCTGGAAACTTCCTTGAAAGGCGCCGAGCAAGTCCAGGTGAGTCCACAGCGACCTGGACTTCCTTCGCCGGCCACATGGGAGTCTGAAGTCGCTTTCTGCTTTTTCCCAACGCACGAACAGCATCGCGCGAGACTTAGGGACCTCTCGAAATCAGACGTGGCGTATACACTGCATAGACGCATACTTATCCATGGGTACATACACACAGGCATAAATGTAAGCGTAAGCACGCGCACACACACACACACACACACACACACACACACACACACACACACACACACACACACACACACACACACATACACATACACATACACACACACACACACACGCACGCACGCACACGGCGCTGAGCTCGAGTCCCTTCGGCGCAAGGCGACCCTTCCCTCCGCAGCGGCCACGTCGACCGCCCTTCAGGTGAGTTGTTGACCCCCCTCCCCCCCTGACCGCGCCGTCCACATAATCCGAATGATACGAAGCGAATAATAAAGAATAGGAGAATATTGCGGTCAGACGCCCTGTTCCGCCCGAGTGCGCTCGCCGGCGTTCTTGTAGGCGGGGGCGCGACGTGAGTGTGTGAGTGTGTGAGTGTGTGAGTGTGTGTGTGTGTGTGTGTGTGTGTGTGTGTGTGTGTGTGTGTGTGTGTGTGTGTGTGTGTGTGTGTGTGTGTGTGTGTGTGTGTGTGAGAGAGAGAGAGAGAGAGAGAGAGAGAGAGAGAGAGAGAGAGAGAGAGAGAGAGAGAGAGAGAGAGAGAGAGAGAGAGAGAGAGAGAGAGAGAGAGAGAGAACGTGAGAGTGAATATGAACGTCCGTGTGCGTGCGAGGGCATGTGAGGGTTCGTGTGCCTGTGCGTGCGTACATCCGCGTTCGGCCCGGCATCGAATTCCCGTGTGCGTAAACGTGGGCGTGTCCGGGCCCCGGCGTGTGCGTACCGCCCGTGCTTGCTTCGGGGCCGCGGCCGTGTGTCAACAAGGGCTCCTCCGCCTCCTCCTCCTCCTCCTCCTCCGCCTCCTCCACCTCCTCCGCCTCCTCCGCCTCCTCCGTGCCCTTTGTGCGACGCGGAAAACCCCGGCTTGCACCACGCTTGCTTTCTTGCAGACGCCCACAGACGCGCCTCAGGTCGAGGATCACAATCCTGCTATGCAACCGTCTCTCAGTCTGTCTGTCTCTCTCTCCCTCCCTCCTTCTCTCTGTCCCTCCCTCCCTCCTTCTCTCTCTCTCTCCCTACCTCCTTCTCTCTCTCTCTCCACTCCCCCTCTAACTTCCTCTCTCTTTCCCTCCCTCCTTCCCTCTCTATCTTTCCCTATCTCTCTCTCTCCCTCCCTCCCTCCCTATCTCTCTCTCTCCTTCCTTCCCTCCCTCCCTCTCTCTCTCTCTCTTGCCCCCCCCCCCCCCCCCACCTTCTCCCCGCCCCGGGGCCACTTACCGACACGGCTCTCTGCGGGTTAAAATTAGTGCGAATCAATATACAACTTTCATACATGAATAAATAAACAAAACAGATCCCAACGCCCTTCTCCCGCCGCTACCTTACCCCCCCTCCCCCCGCCCCCACCCCACCCCCCAATACGTCTGCAAACCTTACGCAAGAACGGCGAGAGCAGCGTTGCAAGCCACTCCTTCCCCCCACGTCTCGCGGCGGTTGGCAACGCTGCGCACATCCCCCCTGGGAAGTAATTTGGATAAGGGTGGCCATGTGGGTCCCATGGGGCTGGCTGGCTGGCTGCTCGCACACACACACACACACACACACACACACACACACACACACACACACACACACACACACACACACACACACACACACACACACACACACACACACACATATACATACATACAGACATGTAGGCAGACAGACACTCACACGCAGACAGACATACACAGGACTACTCGCCTCGTCCCCTCGTCTTCGGCAGGTGACTGAGTACCGGAGCGAGTGACAAGGCCGTCGCCTTCTCCTTCCCCTCCTCCTCCACCTCCTCTCTTCGTCCCGGTTTCTCGGGTGCGCCTTATTCCCTCCCTCCTTTCGTCTCATTTTTCTTGCCTTTTTCTTACTCTCTTTCTGAGGTTGTTATTTCCTCTCTCTTCTCGTTTTGTATTTCTTCGCATCAGAAGATAGTTAGACAGACAGACAGATACAGATAGAGAGAGAGAGAGAATCAGAGAGAGTCAGAGGGAGAGAGAGAGAGAGAGGCAAATAGGAAAAAAAAATGAAAGAAAAAAAAACGGGAAAAATCGAAATAGAAAAAAAAACGTAAAGGAAAAGAGATACATCGAAAGAAAATAAAACAATAACAAAAAAAATGTTCAGCAATCAATGGAAAAGGCCCAGACACGTGAGAACTGACGGAGGGGAGGGGGGAGGGGGGAGGGGGGAGGGGGTGTCGAATGTCTAGAAAGCTTGCGTTGCTGCGACAGTCTGACTTGCAAGGCGGGGGTACTACGCAGTATGTGCAGGGAGGAAGGAGGAAGGAGGAGGAGGGTGTCGAAGAGCAGGAAGCTTGCGAGCTGAGAAAGTCTGACTTGCAGGTAAGGCGGCGGGAGGTACTAAGAGGAGGAAGAGGAGGAAGAGCAGGAAGGGGAGGAGGAAGAGGATGAAGGAAAGGAGGAGGAGGAAGGGAAGGAGTAGAAGGAGGAGGAAGAAGATAAGGAAGGGAAGAAGTAGTAGAAGGAGAAGGAGGAAGGGAAGGAGTAGAAGGAGAAGGAGGAAGATGAGGAAGGGAAGGGGAGTAGATGATAGGAGGAGGGAGGAAGAAGGAGGACGACTTGGCGACGAAAGAGGAAGAATTTGGACAGGAGGAGAGAGGGGGAGGAAGAAAGAGAGAAGGGATGAAGGAGGAAGAGTCAGAAGAAGATGAATACGACGAAGAAAAGGGAGAAGAAGGAAGAAGTGGAGAGATACAAGGAAAAGGAGGAGGAGGAGGAGGAGGAGGAGGAGAGAGGGAGGGAGACGGCGGGGCCCTAACACTGCCGGCCATTCACATATCCTTGGGCAAGAGATGATGAACTTTTCATTTCATTCCCCGCCTACAACTGCAATACCAAACGAGATGACGAAACAAAGAAGTGAGAATAAGAAGAAACAAAGAAGTGAGAGTAAGAAGAAAGAAAAGTCGAAATACAGACCAAACTTGCGGAATAAAAGAAGGAACATCGACCCTTCCCTCTTGAATTTGCAACAACACATACGAGCAGCATTACCTCGGGACGTCCTGCCGCAGCCACTTTGTACTACGGATGCACTGCACCTACTACAGGCTTCCTTCTCCCTTCTGCTTCCTTCTTCTCCTCTTCCTATTCCCTCTTCGTTATCTCCCCCGTTCTTCGTTCCTTCCCTTCCCCTCTCCTCGGTCCCTACTCCTACCTCTATTCCTACCTGTTCCCTTGCTCTACCCTCTGACCTCTACCGGTACTCTTTCGCTCTCCCCCCCCTCTCTCCCCTTCCCCTTCCCCCTCCCTCTCCTACGCCCACCCCCACTACCAGCCCCAAATTACCCAAGTCATAAGGCAGACAAAATCAGACAATCATTCAACTCTCCACCGGCTGTCTCTCTCTTTCTCTCCCTCTCCTTTCCTTTTCCCTCTCTCCATTTTCTCTTCTCCTTCTCTCTATTTTCTCTTTTCCTTCTCCTTCTCTCCTTCATCTCCCTCTCCCTCTCCATCTTTATCTCCCTCTCCCTTTCCATCTTTATCTCCCTCTCCCTTTCCATCTGTATCTCCCTCTCCCTTTCCATCTGTATCTCCTTCTCCCTCTCTCCTTCTCCTTCTCCCTCTCCACCTTTCCTTCTCCCTCTCCACCCCCCAGCAGTCGAGCCATCAGCACGTACCGGGGAGGGAGCCTCGGCGTCCGTGTGGCTCGCTGAGGGACGCCAGACGGACCGGGTGAAGCCAAAAGAAACAAACGCGAAAGGAAAGGCTGGAATGGTTACATGATAAGGTAGATTCCCCTTCCGCCTGCCTCAATAAGGGACTGCTTGGCAACTCGGCGGGGGGATGGCTGGCGCGGCGTCGTCGATAGTTGCGTAATTCGTGTCATGGCGCCGATCATTTTCGCGGACGACGGTTTTCGCGCTCGACGGATGTTCCGGAGCGCCATTCTGCGTCGCCGTGTCCTTCGGTCTCGATGGGGGGTCGTTCTTCCGTATTGCAGGTCTTCCCTTCTTCCTCTTCTTTTTTCTTTTTCTTCTTCTCTTTCTTTTATCTTCTTCTTCTGCCTCGTCTTCGTCGTCTTCTTCTTTAATCCACTCGTTTTCCACGCCCAAAGCTGCTCGAGGGAACGACTTTCGAGAGCGCCCGCGGCCAGGCGGAGGACAAAGCGGAAGAATCACGAAAGATCAACAAGCGCAGCCTCCTCCCCTTCCCCCTGCTCTCCCTTCTTCCTCCTCCCTCCCTCCCTCCCTCCCCTCCCCTCCCTTCCCCTCCCCTCCTCCTCCTCGTCCTCGTCCTCCTTCTCCTCCCACCCCGATGACATCAGCTTCCTCATTAATCCCCCAGAAAGAAAAACTCCCCCCCCCCTCCTCGGCCACTGATTGTGACGGCTTAATTAATGCCTACTTTTATTACGCAATTCCGCCCGCCGCCCGACCGCCGCGCCCGAAGGAAGGCCGCCGCGGGGATGCAGCTCGCAGCCCCAACGACCCCGGCGGTTCACATCCATCCGCGGTCGCCCCCACGCCTCCTGGAGGATGTGAACGAGGCGGCGAGCAGAGCACGTGCCCGGCCGCACGGCGTCCTGCTCGCGCTGGCAGCTGCTCCACGAAAGGCGTCTGCGTGCCTCGGAGAGCCCTCGTGACGGATCATAATTACTGGAAGAGCAGTGACGTTCAGGTTTGGCATCCGTCTTCTATTCAAAAAGAGGAAGAACAAACATGCACGTGCACATACGCGCATACATAGACAAATGCATACATATTATACATCCACAGATGCCTCGAAAGGAATCCGCCAAAAATAAGAAGCGAAATAAGGAGACGGTCCCATGTCACAGCAAATGCAATAGCAAAAGCAACGGCAGCCTCGGGAGACCGGATGTCCGACACCAATACATAAATTATCGGGCGACCGACAAGAAGGATGCTTATTTCGCAGAGGAGACACCGCTGGGCAGACAGACAGAAGAATGTTTTATACGCACGGGAGACACAGACATACAGACACAGACAGGGGGGGCCCGTGCTGCCTTTGGGCTATAGATACCCCGTGTGACTCTGGCACTGCGGACCCGTGGCACCAGCCTGGCAGCGCGGGGCGGAAGTGAGGGCGAGGGACGCGAACGCACAGGCGTATGGGGTGCCTGGTGGGAGGGGGGGGGGCTGGTGCAGATTCCCCAGACATATGTTGCAGAGTTTATGCCAAGCACAAGGACACTAATAGGCAAGATAAGGAGACGAAGGTGACTGTCAGCAAGCAGAGAAGCAAGAAATACCACAGGGAGCGCAGCAGGCGGCGTGCGGGAGCGGCGCAAACAAGCAGACGACAAGAGGGCGAGGTACTGGCGGGGGAGGGGCAGGGGGGAGGAACACGGGGCATCCCGCACACGCCATCAGGATATTGATCGTCTACTGTAGGCCTACAACGTCTCCAGGCGACGCCTAGACAGTGACGTAGGCGGCGGCGGCGGCTGTAGATGTAGGCGGAAGGGGCGACGGCCAGGCCGGCGGCCCATTCATCTCGCGGCCGCCGGAGGCCTCGCCCGCAGAGGTCTATTCGCTCGCCTCGCTCGGGGGCCATCGCGGGCGCCGCCGGTTACGCAAGGGCTGCAAGTTAGCCACGCTCTCTGACCTCACCCGAGAGGACGACAGCATCTTTCCTCCTCACTCCCTCTCCCCCTCCCCCTCCCCAACTCCCCTCCATCCCAGTGACACGAGCGAGGCCTTGGAATTTTTAAAGGCCGCCTCGTGGGACGAAGCCATCCGAAGCCATTCCCGGAGTTCCGTCTCGACGGGCGAAGGAGCTCGGCGAAAGGACAATTAATCATGCATATTGAGGAGGCGAACAGGCCGACGGTGCAGCAGTGCGGCAGATGGCGGAAAGGCGCGAGAGGAAGGGCTTCTTTCTCTTCTTTTCTTTCCTCTTTTTTTTTGGATTCGTGGCGAATACCGAGATGTGCGAGGATAGTTCGGAGGAGGAAGAGGAAAATTTGGAGAGGAGGAAGAAGAGGAAAACGTGGATGAGAGGAGGAGGAGGAGGAAAAATTGGATGAGAGGAGGAGGAGGAGAAAAATTTGGATGAGAGGAGGAGGAGGAGGAGGAGGAAACAGAAGAGAAAGAGGAGTAGAAGCATCAGAAGAAAAATGAAAAAGAACAAGAAAAAAGAGCGCAGGTGGAGTGCAGGAGGAGCGAAGGAGGAGGAGGAGGAGGGGGAATCAAGCAATGCAGTGAGAGCAACTTCCCCCAAACTCCAGCCATTGTAATGTCCCGCCGCGGGAGGCAGGGTCGCTGGGTAGAGCATACTTCTCTGCAAGAATATTTGTTAAATATAATCAGGATTATTTGTCCACTCTTGTGCTTCTTCTTCAGTTAGGAGACCGTTGCCTGGGAGCGGTTTGCCAAAAATCTCGTTCTCTAGAATATCTCTTCCACATTTGCATCTTCTATTTCTCTTCTTCCGCGCACTCTCCCTCCCCTGTTTGCCTTCATCTGGTAAGGGCAAAGTCTACAGTTTTAGAATATACCCTTCTCTATACCAACTCCCGTCCTCTTTCTTCCCTTTCCTCTGTCCCTCCCTTTCTTTCTCCTTCTCTCCGTCCCACCTTCCTACTCTCACTCTCTTCCTCTTCTCTCTTCCCCTCCCTCCCTCCCTTCCTCTCCTCCCACCATTCCCTATTTCTCGAGTTTTATTTACCTTACAGTTCCATGACGCGGCGACATCCACCATGGCGTCCTGAGCTCCCACGTCCTGCCCCTATCCCCACTCCCCCCATTCCCACTATCCCTCTTTCCCTATTCCCATTCCCCAAATTCTCGTCTCCTCTACCCCCTATTTCCCCCCTCCCCCTTCCCCAATCCCCATCCTTTTCGCCCCCCACCTCTGGCAAGCCTGTGACTGGGGGGGAGGGGGGGGGGAGGTCTCCATGGGCGCCCCCGTCACCTATCCTCGGGTTCCTGGAATTCCTAGCTCTGGGCGTCTCTCTTCATTGATTTTGTGCGGGCGCGGTCGTCGGCGTAAAGTCGGGTTCATGCGGGGGCCTTGCGGTGCGTGTGTGTGTGCGTGTGTGTGTGCGTGTGTGTGCGTGTGTGTGTGTGTGTGTGTGTGTGTGTGTGTGTGTGTGTGTGTGTGTGTGTGTGTGTGTGTGTGTGTGTGTGAGGGTGAGTGTGAGTGTGAGAGTGAGTGTGAGTGTGAGGGTGAATGTGTGAGTTTGTGTGTGTGAGAGGGAGAGAGAGAGAGAGAGAGAGAGAGAGAGAGAGAGAGAGAGAGAGAGAGAGAGAGAGAGAGAGAGAGAGAGAGAGAGAGAGAGAGAGAATCGCCGCAACAAAAACATTATCTTTCATCAAGCTTATTTACACAACAGTACACCTACACCTCTCCAGCCTCTCCTCATCTCCCTCTCTCTCTCTCCACCTACACCTTCTCCCTTCTTCTCCCTTCCCCCTTCCCTCATCCTACCTCCAACACCATACACAGCCTCGACGATACGCAACGCCCCTCTCACCCTCCACTTCCTGCAGAACTTCCCCCTTTCCTCCTTCCCTTCCCCTCCCTCCCCTAGCCCCCCTCCCCCGCCCCCAGACTCCCTAGCCTCACACTCGCCCTCGTCAACACCTGAGACTACTCTCCGGGTATCTCGCCATGCCCATGTAGGCCGGGTCCTCTCGCGTGTACTTAGCCACACCCCCATATACGCACCCTCCCCCCTCCCCCCTACGCCTACTGGAGCTCTGATACTTTTTAGATAGAGAGAGGGGGGCAGGGGGAGGGAGGGAGGGAGAATGGTGGAGGGAGGGAGGATGGTGGAGGGAGGGAGGAGGAGGAAAGGAGAAAAGAGAGAAAAAGAAAGGGAACGAAGGGAAGGAAGGGAAGGGATGGGAGGGGTGAGGGAGGAGGGAGGAGGGAGAGAGGAGGAGAAGGAGAAAAGGGAGAAAAAGAAGAACGAGAAGACAGAGAAGAAGACAGAGGAGGAGAAGAACAGAGAGAAGAAAAAGGGGAAGAGAAGGAAGAAAAAAACTGTAGAAGGAGAAGAAAACGAAGAGAAAGTGCAGTGAAGTGAACAGAAGAGAAAACAAAAACGCAAAGGGGAAGGCATTAAAAAAAAATCCATTCAGCCATCTAAATCAACCTAACTGTTTTTTTTTACCTTTCTTGACGGACAGCTCTATAACAGAAAGAATAAAAAAGGTAGAAGTATTTTTCGCCATCTGCCCAGCCAAAAACTGCCCATTTCTCGCATTTTCTTCCTCCCAACCGCCCCACCGCCTCTGCAGCGTCAAATAACCTCTGCGACTTATGATAAACCTTTTTCTTTATATAAGGTTTTACTTGTACTAACAGCAAGGGCCGTTTCTCCGGTTCGCTTTGTCTCTTTCTATTTCTATTTCTTTTACGTTTCCGTTCGTGAATTCGTATTTTTTTCTTGTATTCCATTTCCAGTTTATATTTTTTTTTCGAGTTTGGATTCAGGTCCTTTATTTCCCGTTTTAGTTTATTCATTCCCGATTGATTCATTTATCCATTTATTATCTTTATATATATATATATATATATATATATATATATATATATATATATATATATATATATATATATAATTATTTTCATATATAGCTTTTTCCATGTTCATTACTTTTTTTAATTTGTTTAGTATTTTTAATTTTTGACTTCTTTCATACATAACTTTCTGGAATGTTTGGTTTTGATTCAAGTCTTTTATTTCACTTATCAATATATTCATACCCATTTTTTTCATTTTTTTCTTTTTTTTCTTGCTTTTTTTCACACATAGCTTTCTGGAAATTGGGGTCTGGAGTCGAGGTCTAGCTTATAGGCCTGTCACGAGCTCAATACGCCTCCACAACTTTTCCAAGGCGGGCGCATTAGGCCTACGCTCTGAGTTATTACTTTTCTTTTTTATTTCAACTCCTAAGTTCTACGCTACCCCCCCCCCACCCTCCCCAACCACCCTCCTCTCTCTGACAGACACCCTTCCCCGGCATTAAATTTTAGGCCTAAATAGCTATCTAAACTTTTGACCGAGACTGAGAAAGAGAATTAAAAAAAGAAAAATAAATCAATTGGCAATTTCATTCAGTAGAAATAAATCATTCCAAGAGAAAACAAAAAATGGAGCTAAAACACACTCTCACGATTTTTTTTCTCTCTCTGTTTTCACGCTTTATGAACTTTATGTGAACTATCGCGGAGAAAAAGAATAAAAAAATAAATAAATATAGACCCCAAAAGCTAATATCACGCCGGACCCAGCAACGCGAAAAAAGAAAAAAAGTCATAATTCATAATGACTGAACATCCCAAAAGGTATTTCTGGAAAACACCTCTTTCTTTAATCGCATTTAGAAGCAATGGGTGGAAAAAATAGATAAAAAATATAACGAAGCCACTTAACAAGAGCCTCCGCGATAAGGCACAGAAAGACAGACAGATGGAAATACAGACAGGTAGACAGACAGATAGAAATAAAGACAGGTAGACAGACAGATGGAAATACAGACAGGCAGAAAGAGATAAATGGAAAGACAGACAGACGGACCGACAAACAGACACACAGGCAGACAGACAGACAGACGGACGGACAGACAGACAGGCAGACAGAAACACCCACACGCCGCCTTATGAATAAGCTATGAGGCCCCCGGAGGTCTGCGTGGGATTTTAAAAGTTATCGCCGAGCCAAGGGAGACGGCGGACCTCGTGCCTACGGAGGGCAGGACACGGCGAGAAGGTAGGCCTATCGCTCGAAAAAAAAAAGAAAAAAAAAATACGAGGCGCCACTCCTCTCACGTATGCAAACTAGCCTAAATTTCGTAAGCGAATTCTCTCTCGTATCTATGGAGGTTCGTAAGCCGGGGAAAAAAATACGGAATTTCGGAAATATAATGACATTAATAATGACGTTCGGAGTGGAATCGTTAGTACAGAAGGCGTCAGAAGATTTCGCAAGTCCAAATACGAAACAAAAGAATACTCAATTTTCGTCTTTTTTTTCCTATTTTTTTTAGGCCTACCCTTATCCGCGGCTCCAACGAGGACAGACCTTTGGCCCAATAACTCGTCTAAACTTTATTAGAAAACTGAAAGAAGATTGAGGCTCAACTTCCATCAATCGAGGCAACACGTGGCGACCTCCAAGTGAAATTTCGAGTGTGTGTGTGTGTGTGTGTGGGGGGGGGGCAGTATCACATTTTTCTACTTTTTTTTTGTGGGGGAGGGGGGAGGGGCTTCTGTATCCGTTCATATTTGCAGGTTCCTCTTTTCTTTTCTTTTACTTCTTGAATTCGCATGTTTCTTTCTCTTTCTCTCTTTTCTAAATTCGCCTTTTTCATATTGTTCTTCTTCCTCAATTTGTCTTTTCTTTAAACCTTTTTTCTCTTCAATTATTCCTTTTCTTTTCTTCTTTTTTTCCTTCTCCCCGAATTCGATATTTTTTGTTGTCTTTTTCTTCCTCTTTTTCATCCAAACATCTCCCTTTTTCTCTCTTTTTCTTCTTCTTCGTGAATTCTCCGGCTCTCCCAGCGTGGAATTCCCAACCCACGTCAGGCTCGCGAGATGCCCCAAACAGGGAAGGTTCTAATCTGCCCCGGACCTGCCCCTCCTCCCGTGCCCCCCTCCCCCCTACCCAAAGCCGCCGCGCCCTCCAGACCTCACCGGCCTACACGACCTCCTTCTCTCCTCCTCTCCTTCTCTTTCGTCTCCCCCGGTCCTCTCGCTCTCTCCTCTCCTCTCTCTTCTCTTATGTCTCCCCTCTCTCTAATTTCCCCTCCTGTGCTCTCCTCTCTCCCTTCTCCTCTGTCCTTTCTCCTTCCATTTCCTTTTCTTCACGTTACGCCCTATCTGCATCTCTCTCAATTATTCACAGCTACCTCCTTTTCATTTCCCTTTCTCTCTCTGTTACTCTCTCTCTCTCTCTCTCTGTCTCTCTCTCTACTCTCTCTCTCTCTCCCTTTCCCTCCCTCCCCCCCCCCTCTCTCTCTCTCTCTCTCACGTGTGTATATCCAGATATGTGCGCGTGTGTGTATGCACAGAATTACATCACACGCGAGTCAGACACAACACTCCGGTTATCCAACACACAGCCAATTATCCCGGCGTGAAATCCTGCATCTCACGGCAGGCGCGCGACTAATGCCGGCGGCAGCAGCGTCTCCGCCAGGCTCCCGCAATCCCTTGCAATCCCTGCGAATCCCTAGGCGCCGCGCACCGAAAGGAATAGCCTATCGCGAGCCATAACCAAGCGTGGGGAGAATAGCCAAGCGTCATTCCGATAACCGAGTGCAAATAAAAGTCCTGCCTACCCGTCCGCCCGCCGATCCCCGTGGCCCGAGAGCAAGGGGGCATGAGAGCCAGGTGCGGTGTCCTCTCCAGCTGCCTTCGGGGACGCAGGACCCTCCCTTCCGCGAGATAAGCGTCCGAGATAAGCTTTCGCCGAGCCCCTCGCGCGTACACTAAGCTGACACGTGCGCCAAAGTATCTATTGGGAGATTATAAACAATTACACGTCAAACGGTGAACTATCTAATACAATCGAACCTCCGCAACGGATAATGATGCTGCAACACGCTATGCAGGCGGGCGGGCGGGCGCGCGCGTACGGTCGAGGCACTTGCACCTTGCACTCCGGCGAGCGGTAGGCCTCGATTAGCAACAAACGCAAAGAAGCTGAAATACCGCAATCAAAGCCGGTGACAAAACAAAAGCCTGCACGGGCGACGGACCTCCCGCTGGAGGGGAATAAGGTCGTGCTCGAACGCGACTCGAGCGCATGCAGCTGACACAGACACTGCTTCGGCGTTTAAAGTACCTGTTGAGGAAGCGGAGCCTCGGGCCAACGGCTCCATACAAGAGCGCGTCCTCAGAGCCCAACCCACGCCCGGGCAGAAGGCGCTGCCGGCGAGGCGGGCGGGCGGGCGGCACGGGCTCGCCCATTCATCTTAAGGTCTTGCAAGGCAATAAATATAGGTGCTGTGAATATTCCTGCTCCGTGAATACTACTTAAGAGGTCTCTGGATGCATTAAATATTCAGTGGGCTTCTCCTCAAGTCCCGTTCCTCCTCCTCCTCCTCCTCCTCCTCCTCCTCCTCCTCCTCCTCCTCCTCCTCCTCCTCCTCCTCCTCCTCCTCCTCCTCCTCCTCCTCCTCCTCCCCATGCAGGTGCCACGCTCCCCCAGGCCTCCCCAGCCTCCCCGAAGAGCGAGGTACCTTCGGCATATTTCGGAGCGATTGCTAAACCTTCCTCCCGTACCTGACCAAGTGCCGGTCTGGTGCACCCTCGCCGGCGGGAGCGTCGCTAAGGTCGGAATTCCCGCGGCGTCCCCGGTGCCGGCTCGCCCTTACAGTCGCAGCCAGATCGATGTGCGTGCGTTCCCCCGTGTCTACCGCTCCGATACCCTGAAATTTCTCGCGGCGCGGAACAGGCTGCCCGCCTCCCTGCCCTTCGAGCGCCACTCCGGGACCGCCGTCGGAGCACAGGGCGAGCCGAGTCCGTTTTCGCGCGGGCGGGATTGGCAAGCAGGCGAGAACGCGACCGAACGGACACATAAAGTAATCCCGGGTCCAAGTCACGTGAACGGACTCGAATGCGTGGGAGTGCAGGCGGGCCGGGGAGTAGTTGCTAAGAATAGGTTGTGGGGATAGAACGGTCTATCTACCAGCCGGCGAGCTCTCTCTACCCGCTCCGCCGCCGTCACCACCGCCACCACCATCATCATATCACCACCACCTTCACCCCCACCATCACCTTCACCCCCACCCCCACCACCAACCACCATTACCACACTCCACCACTACCACTACCACCATCACCTCTACCACCCACCACCAACCACCACTACCACCCCCACCACCAACCACCACTACCATCCCCTACCATCACCCTCCCCCCATCACCCTTTCACCCCTCCCCATCACCATCACCTCCACCCCCACCCCCATCACCATCATCATCATCTACATGCCACAATCTCCATTCCTGTGTCACACCATAACAAATGATCTCTCTGGACGAAGGTCGGCCTCCTCCCCGGCGCACAAAAAGCAAGTCGCGCCCCCGGGAACGGCTCAACGGCAGGCACGCGGCTCTCGGCTCTTCCGAGGGGGCGAAGTGCGCGAAAATGCCGTTCGCTCATCTATTTCGCACTCTCGGTACTCCCGATCCCCTTCCTTCAAAACAGAGAGCGTGGGAGAGGGAAAGGAGGGAGGGAGGGAGACGAGGGAGGGAGGGAGGGAGGGAGGGAGGGAGGGAGGGAGGGAGGGAGGGAGGAAGGGAGGGTGAGGGTGAGAGAGAGGGAGAAGGAGAAGGAGAGAGAGAGAGAGATGATCGAAAGAGAGAAAGAGACAGAGAGATGATAGTAAGAAAGAGAGAGAGCGAGCCGCATCCAGAGCCAGACGAGCGAGGGAGCAAGGGCCATGCAAATCCCCCCGGAGGCGCGCGGGGCCGAGGGAGTGCCGCGAGGGCCGTCGTCGCCCTGACCTTCATCCTAATGGCCTCGGCGAAGGGCGTGCGAATAAGCCTAAGGAACCC
>NC_091573.1:30140133-30160133 GCF_042767895.1 Penaeus vannamei
GGGGGACGCAGGCCCTTGAATATTCATCGGCGAGGCAAACCCACGAGGCTCAATAACGCTCCGCCGCCGCCCAGGCATCACGCTCGGCGCCGGGCCTCGTGCGGGCGGCGGGCGGCAGCGGCGGAGACCAATCAGCTGACGGCTCAGGGCGGACTAATTGCAATTTCAACACACAAATCCCTTAATTGACTCTTCCCTTCCATCGGGCCAGCTCCCCGCCGCGGGATAGGCCTACTTGGCTCCCCGGCGCCCACGGAGGAATTTTTAAGCCGATCTCGCTGTCGGGCGGCTCTCGGGTGCGCCTGTCTGTCTGTCAACCTGTCTGTCGGCCTGTTTGTCTGCGTGTCAACCTGTCTGGCTGGCTGTCTATCTTCTTGTCTATCTCTCAACCTGTCTATCTGTTTGTCTATCTCTCAACCTGTCTATCTGTTTGTCTATCTCTCAACCTGTCTATCTGTTTGTCTATCTCTCAACCTGTCTATCTGTTTGTCTATCTCTCAACCTGTCTATCTGTTTCTATATCTCTCAACCTGGATATCTGTTTGTCTACTTCTCAACCAGTTTCTCTATCTGTTTGTCTACTTCTCAACCAGTTTCTCTATCTGTCTGCTTATCCATCTACCTATCTATCAATCCATCTATCTATCCATCCATCCACCAACCCACTTCCCTACTTCCCTCCCTTCCTTCGCTCCAACCCCTCCTATCTATCAGTCTATCGATTACGCTATGGATCCGGGCCGCCTTCCCTCCCCAAGGTCGAGGAGGAACCGGTCCCACTTCGGCGGCACAGCGAGGCCTCCACCGCACAGACACCGTAATTGGAACATTCGGATGAGGAAGAGGATGAGGTTATTGGAACATTCGGATGAGGAAGAGGATGAGGTTATTGGAACATTCGGATGAGGAAGAGGATGAGGTTATTGGAACATTCGGATGAGGAAGAGGATGAGGTTATTGGAACATTCGGATGAGGAAGAGGATAGGGAAGAGGATGAGGTTACTGGAACATTCGGAGGATTAGGAAGAGGATGAGGTTATTGGAACATTCAGAAGACGAAGAAGAGGATGAGGAAGAAGATGAGGTTACTGGAACATTCGGAGGATAAGGAAGAGGATGAGAAAGAGGATAAAGAAGAGGAAGAGGTTATTGGAACATTCGGAGGATGAGGAAGAAGATGAGGTTATTGGAACATTCGGATGAGGAAGAGGATGAGGTTATTGGAACACTGGGAGGATGAGGATGATGATTCCCTGCCAGAGGAGGCCTACGAACACTCACTCGACCGCTGTAATTATCGATTCTCGCGCGATGGGATATATACGCGAAGAGGGGGGTGGGGGGTGGGGGGTAGGGGGTAGGGGTACGTGGGCAGGGAGAGAGAGACAGAGGGTGAGAAAGAAGAAAGTAGAGAATAGAATAGAAGAGAAGAGAAGGAAAGAAAAAAAATCAGAAAAAAGAAAGAGAGATATTCGGAAGAAAAAAAGAGAAATGGGGTCATAGAACAGACAGGACGACAGACAGACAGCAGACAAAGAGCACCGTCCTCCCAACGCACACAAAAAAGCGAATCGCCTATTTTCACCCACAAGGGACCCGGGCATAAAAGCCGCATAGGCCTACCTCAAAACATTTTTTTTTCTTAGGCTTCGACACATGGGAAACTTTCTTGTCGACATAAAGAGACATTTGTGTTTGTTACCCGATGGGCGGCCCGAAGGCCCGGCGCGCGTGCGATCATGTGTCACAGTTAGTTGGGAGAGAGGTGTGTGTGTGTGTGTGTGTGTGTGTGTGTGTGTGTGTGTGTGTGTGTGTGTGTGTGTGTGTGTGTGTGTGTGTGTGTGTGTGTGAGTGAGTGAGTGAGTGAGTGAGTGTGTGTGTGTGTGAGTGTGTGCGTGTGTGTGAGTGAGAATGAGTGTGAGTGTCTGTGTGAGTGAGTGAGTGAGTGAGTGAGTGAGTGAGTGAGTGTGTGTGAGTGAGTGCATGTGCGTGTGAGTGAGTGAGTGAGTGAGTGTGTGTGTGTGTGTGTGTGTGTGTGTGTGTGTGTGTGTCTGTATGTGTGTGTGTGCGTCTGTCTGTGTCTGTATGTGTGTGTGCGCGTCTGTCTGTGTCCGTGTGCGTACGTGTGCATCAACGTATGTACCCATGTATGACCATCAATACCTCGATCTCTACCGTTACTCACGCCCCGAAGAGCCCGACATCTCTCACAAAGGTCGTCCTCCAAACCCCGACCTCCGCGAGGACGACCTCCCGAGCGCGCCAAGACGACCATCTCAACAGACGCCAGACATCTTACCTGAAACACAAAGAGAACAAATATAAACATGGCGCCGTGAGGGGGAAGAAATAAATATTAGAGAGAGGAAAAAAAAAAAAAAAAAAGAAAATCTGAGAGGGGGGAAATTTCCATCTCCTCGGCTGCTATATATAAATAAAAAATGGACAAAAAATAAAATAGGTGAGGGCGAAGGTGGGGGAAAAAAAAGTCGGGCCGTCACACGAAATCTTCCGATAGAAAAAAAGAATGAAAGAAAAAAAACGGAAGCTGACAAGACGGCAGCCATTTCTCAGCGTCGACAGCCATGGCCGTATAAACCTAAATCTAAAAGTAAGAGCATGAAAAAAAAATAAAAAAATAAATAAATCAAAAAGAATAAAGAAAAAAGTGGTGTGGGGGAAAGACAAGACAAACTTAGGGGAAATTCTTTTACGTGTCATAAGTGGAAAAAATAACAAGGAAAAAAATTTGAAGACAAATATGATAATAAAAACTTATGTATATTCATGTGTACATAGATAGACACACAGATACACAAATAGATGGATAGATACTACAGATAACAACTTAAGGGGTAGATATAATGATTGTATAGTTTGATAATGTGCACATATATAGATAGATAAATGGATAAACAGATAGATATATAGACACCGTAGCTAGATAGACAGACCCTCAAATAGATAAAAGGATAGATAGAATGTCTGGCTGAAAGACTAACGTATCTGTGAAACTGAACCATAGCGCCGAATTCCTACCCCCCCCCTAAAAAAAAGTAAATCTAACGTTCGGTGACATTTCGATACCCCCCCAAAAAAAAAAAAAAAAAAAAAAAAAAAAGTTATACATACATATATATCGGAACGTTCGGTGACATCCCCCCCCCCAAAAAAAAAAAAAAAAAAAAAAAAAAAAAATAAATGTTCCATACTTGTGAAAAAATAACGAGCATACCGCCTAATTGTCCCATAGTTGTTCCACTCCGAAGCCTTCATCATCATCATCATCATCATTCGCTGCACTGCCATCACCACTCCGTCACCATTACGGGAAGGGTCGCCCCACTCCGGCCGAATTACCATCTCTATCACCATCATCGTTAACTGGCTGACCCCTTCTCTCTCTCTCTCTCTCTCTCTCTCTCTCTCTCTCTCTCTCTCTCTCTCTCTCTCTCTCTCTCTCTCTCTCTCTCTCTCTCTCTCTCTCTCTCTCTTTCTTCCGATGTCCGTCTTTGCGTCTGTTTGTCTCCTCTCGTTTTCCCTCCTCCTCTCCTCCATATCCTTCTCCCTCTTTCTCTCCACTTCCCCCTCCTCCCTTTCCTTCACTTTCCTTCCTGCTATTCCTATTCTTCTCCCCATCTCCCACTCCCTCTTCCTCTCCTTCTCAATATTATTCTTCATACCTCCCTCTCCCTTTGCCCTCTCTCTCTCCTCCTCCTTCCTCTCCACCTCCCTCCCTCCCTCCTCCTCCCCCTCCTCTCTTTCGCAGGGTGTGGCAAGGATCGGATGCTGGCAGGGGGAGGAGGGGAGGGGCAGGGGGAGGGGGAGGGGAGCAAGGAGGAGGAGGAGAGAGACAGGAGATGGGGGGAGGGGCAGGGAGAGGAGAGGAGCAGGAGATGGGGGGAGGGGCAGGGGAGGGGGAGAGGGGCAAGGAGGAGGAGGAGGGCAAGGGAGGAGATGGGCAGGGGAGAGGAGAGAGCCAGGAGATGGGGGGAGGGGCAGGGAGAGGGGAAGAGAGACAGGAGAGGGGGGCAGGGGGAGGGAGAGGGGCAAGGAGAGGAGATGGGCAAGGGGGGAGAGGAGAGGGGCATGAAGGGGAGGGGCAAGGAGGCAGGGGCGAGGAAGGGTATGACAGCATGGCAACAAGCTATGAAGGTAAACATACAAGGGCCGGTTTTACCTGCCACTCAGGAGCTTCCGCCATCTTGTTGTTCCTCTCTCCTTCTCTTTTGTCTCCTCCTATCAGCTCTTTTTTTCCCATCTCCTCATTATCTTTTCTTCTCCTCCTCCTCCTTCTTCTTCTTCTTCCCCCTCGTCCACTTTTTCCTTCTATTTCACGTTCTCGTTCTCGTTCTTCTCCCCTTCCCACTAGATCTTTTCCACCTCTTTCTCCTCCTCTTCTTCACCCTCTCTCTCCTCCTCCTTCACCATCACCTCCATCCTCCTCCTCCTCCTCTCCCTCCTCCCCTTCCTCCCCTCTTCTTCTTCTCTCTCCCCTTCCCCTCACCCTTTCCTTCTCCCTCTTCCTCCACCATCACCACTATCTTCCTCCTTCTCCATCCTCTTCCTCCACCATCACCACTATCTTCCTCCTTCCCATCCTCTCCCTCCCCCAAGGTCGGTCCTTATTGGAACATCTTTTTCTCCTCGCCTTTCCCGTTTCTTATCTTCCTTCCTTTTCTAATTTCTCCTTTTCCCTTCCCATTCTCCTCTTTTGTATACCTCTCCCTCGCCTCTTTTATTTCCCATTTTTCCCGTCCTCCTTCGTCTTCGCTGCTGAATACGTACATAAATATACACATACATACACATAGACGACCGACGAACAAAGAGATATACAGGCACGCACGCACGCACGAAGTTTTACATATTTTCTTTCTTCTCTCTTTCTTTTTTTTCCTTTCTTTGTCTTCACTTTCCTCCTTCTTCTCTCATGTTCTTGCTTTCTCTTCCTCTTTATACTTCCCCTATTCGTTCGATTGCTAATATTCTACCGCAAGAATTTTCATAATTTCTTTCCCCATATGCAGTGTTTATCATTATTATCAGGATCATATATAATTGTTGTCATCATTACTGTTATAATCAATGCTACCATTTAACTACTACGACTATCATTATCATTATCATTATTATCATCATTGCTACTATCATCATCACCATATTACTATCGTTACTGTTATCACCATTTCCCTTGTTATCATTACTATCATTATCCTTCACGTTACCATCACTGCCCTTTTCATTAATATCATCCTCATCCTCATCACTACTACTATTATGATAATTCTCTTTCTCTTCCTCCTGCTTTTTCTCCCCCCCCCCCCCCCCACGGACGTCCCCCGCGGCCGCCCAGTAGACACCTGGCGCTCACGACTTGGACCTCAGACAGCCAGCAAGCACCTGCCGTACCCCAGTGCCTCGGCAAAGGGACCTCACGCACGTACATTAATACATGCGTACACAGACACGCACGCATATACACATAAACACAAACGCACGCACAAGCATACAAACCTTCCCTCTCCAACCCACACACACACAAAACCCTCCCGACACCTACCCTTCCCCGAGCAATCCCCAACAGACACACACCACCCCCCAACCCCTCCTCCCCCTCCCCCAATACAACCCCCGACCACCCCCCCTCCTCCCCTCCCCAACGCACACACAGGGTCCGAGTTCAAGTGCGGTGCTCCTTCGCCCAGGTTGATCGACCTCTTGGCCAGATTCTTCAGACGAACCGAACGCACAGGAAAGGTTATCGTGTGACGCTCTCGTATTAATGCTTTGGCCGAGTGGGAAGTGGTGGGGAGAGAGGGGGTGGGGGAGAGAGGGGGAGTGGGGGAGAGGAGTGTGGAGGAGAGAGAGGTGAGGGAGTCATGTGCGGGAGAGAGGCATAGGAAAAGGGTGAGGGAAAGAGATGGGGAAATATGTTAAGGGTTAGGAGAAAAGTGGGGGAGAGAGATGGGGGAGATGTAGTATGGGTGGGGTTACGTGCGGGATGGAACGACAAGCGGATGAAGGGAAAATGAGGGGGTTTGTGAATAGAAAGATGGGAGAAAGACTGAAAGAAAGCGAGAGAGGATATAGTACAAAAACACCACCACAAGAGAAGAAACAAGAAAAAATAAACATAAAAGCCATATAGAAACAAGGGGGTCGAAAGAAAGAGAAACAGAGAGGAAAAAGAGAACGAAAACTGAAAAATAATGGCCTCAAAATAGCCCCGAGACAAAGACAACACAGCAACCATTCCCGCCCTCATGCAACATTCGCGAAGTACCACCGTATGTCAACAAACAGTGCCGGATGCCACACCGACACCGGCCTCCCCCTCTTTGTTTACATCTCATTCGTTCACATCCAAAATAAACCGCCGCCCGACGACCCCCGCAGATCTTCCCGCTTCTAGCTGCCTCCGCCGTCACCTGATAAATGTACCTACCTTGGCGGGGGAGTATTTAGGCAAGCGAGAGAGAGAGAGAGACTTCCCTTCGGAGAAATGGAGGACACTGTTGCTGGGGGAAGGAGAGGGAGAGAGAGGCGCGAGTGGGGGGTGAGAGACACAGGAGAGGGGAGGGAAAGAGAGAAAGAGAGAGAGACGGGAGGGAGAGAAACACAGGAGAGGGTGAGAAGGAGAGAAAGAAAGAGACGAGAGGGAGAAATACAGGAGAAGGGAGGGAACGAGAGAACGAAGAGAGACGGGGGGGTAAGAGAGAGACAGAGACGTTTATAATGCGTGCGTGTGTCTGCGTTTGACGGGCGAAGCAAGGTGGGAGGCGAGAACAATGTGAAAGAAGAGCAGTTGTTGCCGACTGAAGGAGAAAGAGAGAGAGAAATATTGTGGGAAAAGAGAGAGGAGGAAGGTGAAGAGGAAGAGGAGGATGAAGGTAAGGATAAAATGAAGAGGAATAGTAAGAGAAGGAATAAGAGGAAGAGGAGGAGGGGGATGAAGAAGACGAAAAGGGAGGACGACTAGGAGGAATAGAAGGAATATGAGTAGTCGTAGGAGGATGATAAAACGAAAATTAAGAAGGCGAAGAAGGTACACGAGGATGCCACCGCGACCCAGAACACACACACACATGCAGTCGAGGGCCACAACTCAGCGAGCCAACCGACAACATAACAACTCCTTAAATTTTAGCTATCCATCTAATTGCTCACCCGTGTGCAATTACAGAATCCCTCCCTTCCTCCCTCCCCCCTCCTTCCCTTTCCCTCTCTCCCTCCTTCCCTCCCTCTCCCTCCTTCCCTCCCTCTCTCCCTCCTATCCTCCCCCTCCCTCTCTCCCTCCTTCCCTCCCTCTCTCCCTCCTTCCCTCCCTCTCCCTCTCTCCCTCTCTCCCTCCTATCCTCCCCCTCCCTCTCTCCCTCCTTCCTCCCTCTCCCTCCTTCCCTCCTCTTCCTCCCTCCCCCTCAAAAAGCGCCATCATTAACCAGGTTCTCTCGTTACTTTCCCGGAGTTAGGAGCCTTCAAAACCTACCCCTTTAATACATCTTCGTACCCTCTCACCTCCGCGTCTGCCCCCTTCCCCCTCTCCTTCTCCCCTCCCCTCTTCGCGTTCCATTTCCGAGAATTCCAGACGCCTCCCCTCACCTCCCCCCTCTCGCCGCCTCCCCTCTTTTCGTTCTCAATAATACCCATCCTCAGTGCCTCGCTCCCCCTCGTTCCCCTCACCCCTCCCCATAACCCTTCTTCCCCCCCCTCCCCGCCGTCTGGCGCCTCTCTTTCCTCTCTCTTGTTTCCTCTTTCATTTTTCTATCCTTTCTCCCTCTCTTTCTAGCTCTGTCTGCCTCTGTCTCTGTGACTGTCTGTCTCAGTCTCGGTCTTTCTGTGTCTGACAATGTCTGTCTGGATCTCTCTGTCTCTCTCTCTCTTCCTTTCCCTCCTCTCTTCCTCTCTCCCTTCTCCCTTCCTCTCCCATTCCAGTCCTGAAAGCGTCTCCCTTCCCTTCTTCCCTCCCTTCCTCTCCCTCCTCCTTTCCTCTCCCATTCCAGCCCTGAAAGCGCCTCCCTTCCCTTCTTCCCTCCCTCCCTCCCCCTCCTCCCTTCGCAAGCGCATCCGGCGGGCCGTCGTATCGGCGTGAGGGGGGGGGGGGCAGGGGAGAGGAACGGCCAGCGCCCCCCCGCCCCCCCGGCCCTCCCTTTCTCCCCGCTTAGCCCGGGCACGGCGGAGCGCTGCAAGCCTCCTGTCTAAATATTCACCAGCTGCCGGAGTCCGCGTGCCCAAGCAGACCCAATTCCCCAGCTGTCCCTATCAGTTATACCCTACCCGTACCCTCGGCGTACCCACCCACACCACCTGTTCCACCTCATCCTTATAATTACGGGTCCTCTCCATCACGCCCGCCCGCCCTCCCGCGGTGGCCGGCCGCGGCTACCGGAGGTCGTCAGGAGGAGGGCGAGGTGGAGAAGGAGGAAACAGTAAGGAGTAAGGAGGAGGAGGAGGTGGAGGTCAGAAAGAGGAGTAAGGAGGAGGAGGAGGAGGTGGAGGTCAGAAAGAGGAGTAAGGAGGAGGAAGAGGTGGTGGAGGAGGAGGAGGAGGAGGAGGAGGGCGAGGTGGAGGTGGAGGTCAGGAAGAGGATTAAGGTCTTCAGAAGGAGGACGAGTAGGAGGAGGAGGGCCTTCAGGAGGAGGACGAGGTGGGGGAAGGAGGAAGAGGAGGAGGAGGAGACGGGTCTTCAGGAGGACGTCGAGGGCCTTGCGAAACGCGGACGAGGCTCCCGCTGCGGTACTTTATATATGTCTGCGGTTACGGTTGCTGCAATCAGCCCCAAACAACAACAAAAAAATAAATAAAAACATGCCACCATCAGAAAATACGAGAAAATAAACATACGAACTGATATTATACATTTTTTTTCTCTCATTATCACCACTAGCCCACAAGATGCATTATTTATTTACGCATAATTAGTTTTTCAAATAACAGTCATCCATCAATTATCAGTACAACCATTAATTACCATCATTATCACAAGCATTACTAATAGTATCAGTAAAATCTGCAGTTGATGATGATCCTGTGATAAAATAATAATCATAATCAATATCAATATGACATCCATGGCAACCCTACCTTGCCCCCCTTCCGTCCATCAGAGCCCCCCCTCAAAAAATAACATTAAACAAAAAAACAAAAAAAAAGAATAAAAATAGGTAAAAATAAACGAACCATTAAGAAAATTATCACTCAAATCGAATAACGAAACGAAGAAAGGAAAATAACAATCAAACCTAATTAAGAAAGAAACAAAAAGAAAAAAAAAGAAAAGAAAAAATAAAATAACAACAATATATAACCCAGCAACCAACAAAAGAACTTTTTTTTAACCTCTCTTTTTTTCTTCTTTAACCTCCCGTTGCACAAACTATCTTTGTAATTTATATCGTATTAGCATAATCACAAATGCGGTCATTATCCTTGCTGCTACACCTGTCGTGACCGCTCCAAAGCCGCACCGCCGCACAGGAACATGTTCACCCCAAGGTTAAATATGAGAGAGAGAGAGAGAGAGAGAGAGAGAGAGAGAGAGAGAGAGAGAGAGAGAGAGAGAGAGAGAGAGAGAGAGAGAGAGAGAGAGAGAGAGAGAGAGAGAGAGAGAGAGAGAGAGAGAGAGAGAGAGAGAAAGACTTGTCTGTTTATTAAGGTCTGCTTAATGGCTAGATTCTCTTCTTACTTTTTTTCCCTCTCCCTCCTTCTCTACCCCCCCCCTCCCCCTAAGGATTTCACCGCTGTGCATATGTGAGGTTTAGTCCCTCGCGTGGCAGGGGGGAGGGGGGCGAGTCAGAGAGAGGTAGTAGGGAGAGAGAGGTGGTGGCAGTGGAGAGTGGTAGTGGGAAAGAGACAGAGAGAGAGAGAGAGAGAGAGAGAGAGAGAGAGAGAGAGAGAGAGAGAGAGAGAGAGAGAGAGAGAGAGAGAGAGAGAGGTGGAGGAGAGAGAGAGAGAGAGAGGTGGAGGAGAGAGAGAGAGAGAGAGAGAGAGAGAGAGAGAGAGAGAGAGAGAGAGAGAGAGAGAGAGAGAGAGAGAGAGAGAGAGAGAGAGAGAGAGAGAGAGAGAGAGAGAGAGAGAGAGAGAGAGAGAGAGAGAGAGAGAGAGAGAGAGAGAGAGAGAGAGAGAGAGAGAGAGAGAGAGAGAGAGAGAGAGAGAGAGAGAGAGAGAGAGAGAGAGAGAGAGAGAGAGAGAGAGAGAGAGAGAGAGAGAGAGAGAGAGAGAGAGAGAGAGAGAGAGAGAGAGAGAGAGAGAGACCGGTGCCGTAGGAGGTTACCAGGCATAAAAGCGAAGCCTGTGGCTGGGTTCTATGGTAATATTCCAAGGGCGGCGCGGACTCCAAGGTCGCTCACGCACACCCATTCGGACGGACGCAAAGGACGTGCAGACAGCGCCAGACACGCCCGCCCCCTCTCTCTGTCTACGCGCGGGGGTATCCAGTTGCCATAAAAACGGTGCAATAATTCTTTATTCTCATTATAGTCATTATGGCAAAGACACAAACACATGCGCAAACAGACACACAAACACACACACCTTCCAAACCCAACAAACAAACAAAACAAACAAATACTGGTCCCCCCTCAACAAGCACTCCCTACCACACACACACAAACAACCCCCCTAACACCCCCCCCCTCCATTCCCCCAACGCAAAACCACTTGCAGAGCAATTGCAAAAGTCTTCCACCTCCCTCCCTCCCCCTCTCTCTCTCTCTCTCTCTCTCTCTCTCTCTCTCTCTCCTCTCTCTCTCTCTCTCTCTCTCTCTCTCTCTCTCCCTCCCTCCCTCACTCACTCACTCACTCACTCACTCACTCACTCACTCACTCACTCTCCTTCCCTCTCTCCCTCTCTCTCTCTCTTCCCCCCATCAACCACGTACCGACGATCGGCTCCCCCAACGCGCACCGCTTCTCTAACGAAGTCTCTCCCCCGTGGGAATCCGAAACGGCTGGCCACGATTCACCTGGGAATTTTGACGACCTCGAAAACACTTAGCGCAGCATCTCACTTATCCGGGCTATCCGATGGGAGAATGATCAGTTATCCGGACTATCCGATGGGAGACAGCTCACTTATCCGGACTATCCGATGGAAGAATGCTCACTTATGCGGACTATCCGATGGAAGAATGCTCACTTATGCGGACTGTCTCATTAAAGAATGTTTTAAAAACCGTTGAGGTAACATCGCTATGAGGTCCGTTCGCGTATCCGAATGTTCGTCCCAAATATCCAGAAAAGTGATGTCGAAAACGTGATGATACTCCCTTCGCTCATCCGTAAATCCGTCTCGCTTATCCGACAAAAGAAAACATACTAGTTCTTTTTTTTCCTCATTACTGGTAAACGAATGGTGCCCCAGGTCCTTCGCCCCTTCAGTTATCCGTACAAACCACTCATTTATCCGGACACACACGCCCAAGAGCTTATTTCGCAAATTGAAACACTACTCCAACAACGAATATCAGATTCTCTTTTTCTTTTTCCCCCTTTTTCTTTTTTTTCTTTCTCTTTGTCACTGCTCACGCCACAACTGGATTTCCATACCACAGCTAGGCCTACGAACGCGGGTCATACAACAGGAATATAATTAATGCCCCAAAATTACTCTTCGCTCCTGTTCTCTTCGTTTTCGTGTCCCATTTCCCCTCCGCTGGGACACGGGGCTCACACTCCCCTTTTCCTTATCTCTTCCTTCTTTCTATGTCTCCTACGTTTCTCTTTCGTCTTCTGTGGGCGTGTATTCTTAACGTTATGTGGAGGATACCGGAGCCACAGCAACACGAAATGACTTTCATCTTTAATAACTTATTCCAATATTGCGATGGCGGGGTTATATTCGCAAACATTGGCATATAAAACGGGCTCTGTGTCCCTCCACATAACGCATCGCCACATTAATAAAGAAATACAATTCCTTCGCTATCCTCATGACAATATTACTTTTCTCTCCAGCACAAACACACACGCATATCTGCCCCTACAATCCTCCCTCCCTCCACTCCTTCCCTCCCTCCCTTCCCTCCTTCTCTCCCTCCCTCCCTTCACTCCTTCCCTCCCTCCCTTCATCACTACCTTCCATCCCTCCCACCCACTTACTCACCCTCCCTCCTCCTCCTCCTTCCCTCTACTCTCCTCCTTCTCCCCCCTCCCTCCCTCCCTCCGTTCTCCTTCCCTCCCTCCCTCCGCAGTGTTGCAAGCAAGGAGGCGCGTCTGACTCACTCCTTCTGCGTCGCCGTCCGTCCCTCACAGCTGCGGCGCCTCATCGGGGTGCAAATACTCACACCTTTTTTTTTGACACTTTTTTCCCTCCTCCTCTTCCTCGGTCTATTCTCTCTTCTCTTTCTTTTCATCTTTCTTCCCTCCGCTTTCGTTCTTCGTAATGATATTGTTCCTTATCTTTATCGTCTTTTTCATTGTTATTCATTTCATTCATCATGATGATCGCCATTCTTAAGTCTTAGCATTATTACCGTTATTCTTACTATTATTATCACAATATTGTGATCAGAATTTCCGTTATCACCTTCCATCCCCTCTCTTTTGACTACTTCTTCACCTTCATCTCCATCTTCTTCCTCCTCTCCTCTCCTTCTCCAACACCCTCTTCTTCTTCTCCCCTTCTCCTCTCCTCCACTTAATTCCCCGTCTCTTCTCCTCTCCTCCTCCTTCCCCTTTTCCCCTCCTCCTTTCTCTTCTCCTCAGTTCCTTTTCCTTCACTTCTTCCCTCTCTCCTTCTCCTTCTTTCATATCCTTTCCTTGCCTCTCATCCTCCCTCCCCCTCTTGCATGTGCATGTGCATCCTCCTCCTCCTCCTCCTCCTCCTCCTCCTCCACGTGCCTTCTTCAAGCCCAGGGCCAAGATGCACAGTGAATGCATGTTTCAAGCTTGCTAACTGCGCTCCCTCCCAGCCCCCTTCTCCTCTTCGCCCTCCTCCTCCTCCCCCTTCTGCACCCGCTCCCCTGACCCTCCCCCCACTCCACCCACTCGCCCCCTGCCCCCGCCCCCGTACCTCCTCCCGTCCCTTCACTCCCTCCCTCTCACCCCCCCCCCTCTTCTCCTCGTCCCTCCCTGGCCATGCCGCCGTGTGCATGACTGCATTCCATCATGCACGGTCGAATTCGCTTAATTCATGCGACGGGGCCCTGGCCACTGGGGCACTCGGACCCTCGACTGGCCGGGGAAAAGGGAGGAAAACGCGCGAGCACAAATCCACAATGTGCGCCCATCTTGAATTTCTGCGCAGAGAGAACAATAAAAAAAGGAAAAAAGAATCCCACGAAATCTGGAATAAGAACAATAGAATAGCAAAAAAAACGCCAAGAAAAAAAATTCAAAAAGCCCCCCCCCCCCCCTACAAAAAAAGAACAAAAGGCCAGCCAGAAAATTTAAAAAATAAAAACAGAACAAAAGATGAACAAGAAAAGCAATCCAAAGAAAAAAAAATAAAAAAGGAAAAATTAGAAACAGAAAAAAAAGAGAGAGAAAAAAAAATCCATGCTGCCTCTGTCCCTGCAGTCACGTGCTCCATCTGCATGTCTCCTGGTACCACCCAGAGGCCTACCTTGCTTCCCATTGGTCGTGACGGGCGGCCGGACACGCCCAAACACAAGAGGCCGAGGGGGAGGGGGATGCGGAGGGGAGAGAGGGGGATGGGCGGCGTGGGCGGCCTAGCTTGTTTCCGAGTCAGACTAGCGAGGTCGCGAGAGACGAGGAGGGGGGGAAGGAGGGAGGGGGAGAGGGCAGGAATGGGTTGGGGAGGGGAGACGGAGGGTGGGGGGGGAGGGAAGCATCCTACCAAAGGCCATGAATAATTGAAAAGCTCATTGAACGAATCTCCTGTCTAAAGCAGTCTGAAAGCAGAGAGAACGGATAACCTCAGCATCCCCGAATGACGGCGATTGCGAAAATAAACTGAGTGTGCGGGGAGAGAGGAAGGAGAGAGGAGGGGGGGGGAGAGAAAGGAGAGAGGGAGGGGGGGAGAGAGCAAGGAGAGAGGAAGGGGGGAGAAAGGAGACAGGAGGGGGAGAAGGGAGATAGACGGGGTCACGGAAAGAAGGTAGGGAAGAGGAGAGAAGGAGAGAGACAAAGAGAGAGAGAGAAAGAAAGGGAGAGAAAAAGATAGATAGAGACAGACAAACAGACAAAGAGACCCCACCACACTAACAAACACACTGTAAACCTCTGTTAAACTCGGGTGAATCATAAAAAAGAAAAAAAAATCATAATAATACAGCCTCCATTTTTTCTTGCTGCTCGCCCTGCTGCAGGCCATAAAAATCCAGGCCTTCACGAGGGATGCCAGAAGGCCGCCTGCACCACCTAGCAACTGGTCACGATCCTCCGCTCGCGCTCGCGCTGTCTCAGTCTGTCTGTCTGTCTGTCTATCTGTCTGTCTCTCTCTCTTTCTGTAAGTGTGTGTGCGCGTGTGTGTGCGTATGTGTGCAGGCGCGCCTGTTCTCTTACCCCCCCCCCTCTAATCTCTCTCTTACTCTCTATCTCTCTCTCTCTCATCCTTCCCTTCCTTCCTTCCTCACTTCGACTTCATTTTCCCCGAAAGACGAGGCTATCACTTTCAAAACAGCAATCATGTGACCCTCGCGACTGGGTAGAAGAGCGTAAGGCAGGCAGAAAAAATGACCAAGAAGGCGGATCAGCTTCCGTCCTCGCAGGGCAGAAGGTGTCGACTGCAGATAGCTATCGGGATAAGATGTCGCCGTCACACCCTTTTCCACTGTCTTCTCTTTTCTTCTTCTTCTTACTCGTATTCATCATCATCTTATTCTCTTCCTCGTCATCATCATCTTATCCTCTTCCTCGTCATCATCATCTTATCCTCTTCCTCGTCATCATCATCTTCCTCTTCCTCTTCTTCATCATCATTATCATTTTCTTCTTCATCTTCGCGTGTTTTCTTCTTTTCTTCTTACGCGACGCCCCGCCCACTTTCACAGCGTCGGCGATTCGACAGCCTCCCGCTCTGGTTGCACTTATAACTTGCACTTTAAAACGTTTTTATTAATGCTATCATAAAGGCATAATGGTATTTACCAAACCTCTAAGACGAAGAACATAACCGCCCGTAAATAATAATAATAATAATAATAATAATAATAATAATAATAATAATAATAATAATAATAATAATAATAATAATAATAATAATAATAATAACAACAACAAAACTAAATAAAATCGAAAAAATACACATCCGAGTACAAAACACCTCCAGATCCGGCCTCCTCCTCCCACAGGTCGCGCACACCCACGCCTCGCCCCATACGCCCCCCAGCCCCGAGTCGGGCTCCAGCGGCACACACAGCCAGTGGAACCTCGGCCCCGGGAGAGGCCCGAGAGGCGCCCCTGCGAAAGAGGTTATCTGCAGCCCTCATGTTTCGGCGTGTCGATTCTCGGAACTGCTCGTCTGATGACTTGCCGAGGCAGCCTTCAACATCGCGCACAGGCAAGCGGGATTATGCAACTACGCATTTTGCTATGCATGCAAGCCGCGCACCCGCATGAGATGGAATCCAACCCGAACGATATAAACAATAGAACAAAAACACTCACTTCCACGAACATAAGCACCGAAACAATAATAAAAGAAATAAAATCCAAGAATTAAGAAAAAAAAAAACGCACCATTCCGTCCATTCCATCCACTCGTTCCCTAAAAAGAAGCAACTAAGTCAATGAACTAAATGCATTCAGTTAAGTGAACATCAAGAGAACCAAATACCTCGTGAATATCAGCCAGTGAGTCCCTCCCCCTCCCCTCCCCCCTTGCCTCCCCCCTCCCCCCGCTCGCTTAATATGGATAAACTTCCAAGAAGTGAAACCATAGCACCTTGGCGGCGGGACTCTGGCCTGTCACAGCCGCAGTTGTCAAGGGGGAGGAGAGAAGAGAGGAGGATGCGAGGAGAGAAGAGAGGAGGAAGAGAGGAGGAAAGGAAGGAGAGGGGAGACGAGGGGAGGAAGAGGGGAGGAAATGAAGGAGAGGGGAGACGAGGGGAGAAAGGAGGGGACGGAGGGCGAAAAGAGGGGAGGAAAAGAGGGAAGAGGAGAAGAAGGGGAGGGGAGGGAGGAAGAAGAAAAGATAGAAGAATGAAGGTGGAAAGAGAGGAGAGGAAAGACGGGAATGTTAGCAATGACGAAGGCGAAGATGAAAAATGAAAAATGAAAAAAATAAAATAAAAGAGACGACAGAAAAAAAGAGAACGACGACGACACAAAACAAACAATAACCAACCACAACGAGAAAGGAAAGAGAGAGAGAAAAAAACACACAATAAAACAGGGCACTTGAGAGAACCCGCCAGAACGAGAAAGGGAAGCAACAGCCGATGGAAAGCAAGCACACGGGAAGAAATAACTGGCTGAGTCACGGCGGTCAGATGAAGACACATGCACGGCAGATGCAGAGGAAAATGCATGTGTAAGGGAATCATCATGCGCAGTATCATGATTCAGTCATGAAAACGGACACTCGCGGTGACATACGTACGTACATGCATGTATGAAGTATATAATTACAGACTCGAGTTGTGTGTAATCATAAGATAACTGTCTCTCTCACACACATACAAACGCGCAAACACAAACATGGCCATGCGATCACACATACCCGAAGACACATACACACTCATACACACACACACACTCATACACACACACACATGCACACACACACACACATGCACACACACACACACATGCACACACACACACACACACACACACTCATACACCCACCCACCCAGCCACACACACACTCATACACCCACACCCACCCACCAACCCACACCCAGCCACCAACCCACACCCACCCATCCATCCGCACACCCACCCATCCACCAACCCACACCCACCTACCCACACCCACCCAATACCCCACACCCAAACTCCCCACACCCACACCCACCTACCACCCCACACCCACATCCACACACACACCCACATCCACACACACACCCAGTCACACACACACACCCACCAACCTACACACCACCCACCCAAACCCACACCCCACCCACCAACCCACACCCACCCACCAACCCACTCACACACTCCACCAACCCACACACACCCACCAACCCAAACCCACATCCACACACACACACACACACCCACCAACATCCACACACACCCACCCACCAACCCACACCCACCCACCAACCCACACCCACCCACCAACCCAAACCCACACACACACACCCAGCCACACACACACACACACACAAACCGAATTCTGAAATGAACACATAAATCCCTCCCTGCCTGATCAACACAGAGGTTTGCAACATCACGACGAGCAACATCCGGGTTGCAAAGAGGTGAAGCAGCAAGAAGGTGTTAAAAGCAGAATGAAAGAGAGGACAGGAAAAGATAACAAAGACGGAAAAGGAGGCGAGAAGAGATAAGGAAGAGGTGATAAGAAGAGGAAATGAGGTTACAGAGGAGAGAGAGAAAGAAAGAGAGAGGGAAACAGGGGAGAAAGAGAGATATAAAGATAAAGAGAGAAGTGGAAAGACGAGAATCCAAAAAGGGTAACAGCAAAAGGTTTACGAAGAGAAGATGAAGAAAATAAGAAAAAACAATAAAGAGCGGAGTTAGTAAAGAGTAGAAATGATAACAGAGCGAGAGAAAGGGATAGACAAACAGATAGATAGATAAATAGATAGATAGAGACAGAGAGAGATAGAGAGAGTTTTGAGTTATGCAATCCTCCTCCCCCTTTCCCCGCCCCCGCTCTCTACCTCCACCCTTGATAAACAGACCACCGACGTCTTAACAAGGGGCTGCACGAGGACCGCTAATAGTACTATACAGAGGCAAGCATTCCCTTCCCCCCCCCCCCACTACCCTCCCATTCCCTCCCCAACCCCCTCTCCCCTTTGCCCGACCCCCTGACCCCCCCCCCTTTCCCTCTCCCCCTAAAACCCCACTACCCTCCCATTCCCTCCCCAACCCCCCTCTCCCCTAAAAACGCCACTACCTTCCCATTCCCTCCCCGACCCCTCTAACCCCCTTTCCCTCCCCAACCCCCCTAACCCCCCTTTCCTTCCCCAACCCCCTGACCCCCCTAACCCCCCTTTCCCGACCCCCCGCGTCCTCGGCCGTTTCCTAGCCTCACAATCCGACTTGATCTCTCAATGACTTTTACCTCTGATTATTCATCGCTCGCTGCCTGTAATTAACAACCCCTTCGGCGGCCGGTCTGTAATTATGCACAGTAAACCCCTCGCGGCCTTTTGGGAAATAAAAATAAATATAAAAATTCTGAGGCCTGGGGGAGGGAGGGGTGGAGGGGTGGAGGGGAAAGGGGAGGTGGGAGGGCAAAGGTGGGAGAGAGGGAGAAAGAGAGAGAGAGAAAGCGAAAGAGAGAGATAGGTAGAGAGAGAGAGGGGGGGGAGGGAGGGAGAAGGAAGGAGGGAGAGGACGAGGAAGAGAGGGAGAGGGAGAGGGAGAGGGGGAGGGGGAGAGAGCGAGGTAGGGAGGAATATAGAGTAATATTGGGAAACAAGGAGAGAGAGAAGAGATCAGGGAATGAAGAGGAGAATGATAAGAAAAAACTGAGAAAGACAGAAATACAAAAAGAAGAAGAAAATAAAAAAACAAAATGGGAGATAATAAGACAAAAAGACCAGGCGACAAAATGGGGGAGAAAAAGAGGAGACAGAGGAAAGAGAAGGACTGGGAGACAGGAAGGAGAAGGAAGGAGGAGGAGGGAGATGCAAGGATGTGAGGCCTTCGTTGCAGGATGATGGTTGTGCACGATAAGGATGTTTAGTGCAGGATAGTGTGGTGGGGGAGAAGAGAGGAGGACTGGGGGTAGATAATATCATGTGTGTGTGTGTGTGTGTGTGTGTGTGTGTGTGTGTGTGTGTGTGTGTGTGTGTGTGTGTGTGTGTGTGTGTGTGTGTGTGTGTGTGTGTGTGTTCGTGCGTGTCTTTCTCTTTTTATATAAACACGTATACACATACACACACACACTTATACACGCCCCCCCCCCTCCCACCATCGCCCCCTCCCCCCACACACCGGCACGGCTCCGCCCACAAAGCTCCATTTATCAAACCAAAATCATTGCGCCATGAGGAAGAAATAAAAGAAATAGAAAAAAAAGAGGAGGAGGTGGGAGGAGGAGGAGGAGGAGGAGGAGGAGGAGGAGGAGGAATAGGAGGTGGGGGGAGGAGGAGGAGGATGAGGTGGGGGAGGAGGAGGAGGAGGAGGAGGAGGAGGAGGAGGAGGAGGAGGAGGAGGAGGGGGAGGAGGGGAAGGAGGAGGAGGAGGAGGTAGAGTAGGAGAGGGAGGGGGGAGAGAGAGAGGAGGAGGAGGAGGAGAGGGAGAAGAAGAAGAAGAAGAAGAAGGAGGAGGAGGAGGAGAGGGAGAAGAAGAAGGAGGAGGAGAAGGAGATGGAGGAGAAGACAACGACGACGACGAACAACAACAAAAAGAACAACAGCAGCAACAACACCAAGAAACGCCCCTACAATAGGTCTCCGACCGAGGAAGCACCACGAACCCCAATTACAGGAAAGGCTGGAAAAGCGGGATGGCTTTGGTAATGACAGGATGGAGGGCGGCTGGTCTCTCTCTCTCTCTCTCTCTCTCTCTCTCTCTCTCTCTCTCTCTCTCTCTCTCTCTCTCTCTCTCTCTCTCTCTCTCTCTCTCTCCTTCTTCTTCCCTCACCACAACAACCACCTTAATCCCCCCTTCCTCCCTCCCCCTTCACCCCCTTACCACATCCACCACATCTACCACCTTCCCCTCTCCCCCCTCCCCCCGGTGACATGAGGAGGGGTCCGAAACGAACCGCCGCGCCGATAAGTCACGTCCTCTCCCCCCCTCCCCCTCCCCCTCTCCCCCCGGCCGATAACGCGCGCGATAAGGAATGAGAGATGATCATGAGGCCTGATGACGGCTCTTAGAAGGAGGCGTCATGGGCGGGTGAGGAATGAGGTAGGAGGAGTGAGGAATCCCGGCATCGGGGTGGTGG
>NC_091573.1:30165133-30167633 GCF_042767895.1 Penaeus vannamei
ACCCCATCCACCTCTGCCTCTAATCTCCACCCCATCCACCTCTGCCTCCACTTCCAAAACCTCCGCCTCCACCTCCACCACCTCTGCCTCTATCTCCACCCCATCCACTTCTGCCTCCACCTCCACCTCCACCACCTCTGCCTTCACCTCCACCTCCACTCCCCTTAATACAACCCACTATCCCTATTTATCCGCACGGCCGCAAAGCACAAACGAGGTCACAGCGTCCTCAGGTCAACCCCTTTGGTGATCATTTTGAGAGCGTGGCGGATAAACAGATATAAAAGGCAGGTTGTATTTATACGCTCCGAGATTGCGCTTTCCTCTCCTGACTCCCCCCTACCCCCACCCCACCCCGCATGCCCCCTCATCCCTCACTCCTTCCCTCCCTCTGCATCCCCTTCGCTTCGCTCTCCCTGGAATTCTCCCTCTGTTCTTTTTTTTAATATTCTCTTCAATTTCATACAAGTTCCTTTTTTTCTTTTCTTTTCTTTATCTCGCATTTCCTCTTTTTTCTTCGTTTTCGTTTCCAAGTCTCTTCCCCTCACTATTTTACTTCTCTCTCTCTTTCACGCTTCTCTTTCTCCTCCACCTCCTCTTCTTCCCTTTACTTCTCCTCTTCCTTCTCTTTTTACTCTTTAACTCCTCCTCCTTCCTCTTCCCAGCTTCCCTCCAGTCCCCCCTCCCCCACCATCCTTCTTACACCCACCCCATTTTCAACTAATAATACACCAACGACCAAGTGTTTCTATGGGGGGGACTATACCCAAGCTACCCCCATTAATCACCCTTAACCCCCCTCCACCCCCCACCCTGAAGATGCTATACTGCAGCCCTTGAGCACTTCGAGGGGGGGGGGAGGGGTATGGGGAAGGGGGACTAATGGGCGAGGAGAGTTTTGGCATCAGGGGGAGAGGGGGAGGGGAAGGGGAAGGGGGAGATGAGAGGGGGAGGAGGGAGAGGGGGAGGTGGAGAAGGAGAGAAAGGGAGAGAGGGAGAGGGGAGAAGGGAAGGAGAGAATGGAGGCAGGGCAGAAGAGAGAAGGGTAGGCGGGAGCTGGAAGAAAGAGGGAGGTAGGGGGAGGCGAGAGGCGAGAAAAGGAAGGAGAGAAGAGAAAGAGACGAGAAAAGAAAGGGGAGAAGGGAGAGTGAACAAGAAAGAGAGGGGAGAGGAGACGAGGAGAGGGGAGAAGGGAGAAGGGGGGGGGGAGGGAGAGAGGGGGAGAGCCATCACCTGAAGCTCGCCGTTGCCAAAAGAAACAAGAGTGAAGAGTACAGAGTCACGCCTGTTGCACATTGTTGCTGCACTTCTATTTTTCCCCCTTTCCTTCATCTATCCATCTATCTCCTCATCTATCTACCTCTACTCCCTTTACTCTCTGGGACAGTGTCATCGCGGAATCTGGTCCTTAAATAATCCTTCTAACTGCACATCTATTTCTGCAATCCCCCCCCCCCCCAAGGCTGCACCTCTTTTTGCAACATAAACATTCTACTCCCGCTTCCCCGTTCTACTAAACTGAAAATATAACCCGTTGCAAGAAAACAAAACAAAACAATAACAAACCTGGGTATAAAAAATCAACTAAAATTCCCCGCAAATAAATAAACAAATGGATTAATCAAACAACATAAGATTAAACAAATTCTCAAGACCCTGAAGAAGGACCGAATAAAAAAAAAATAAAAATAATAAAATAAATAAATAAATAAATAAAAACACGAAAAAACCTTGGTCGAAACACCTCCTAAGCCAAACAAACGAACGAAAGAAAAAAATAAAAACCTAAACATAAACCCAACCTTGCGCAGAATTAAAAAAAAAAAAAAAATACAAAATACAAACCAATCGATCCACAAACACGGAGCTTGTGGAATGGCCCTTTCTTCCCCCCCTATTCCACTCGGCCTGTTTATTCATTCTCCATTTTTCAGCAGCAGAGCCTCAAAATAGCAGACATACCATGGCTGTTGCATGAGCTGGCTGACACATCTATTCAAGCTTGTTGCAAAAGTTGCACCTGGGGACGTTGCCAGGTGGGGTCGGCGCAAGCTCCTCGCACTTTGCCATTTGGTCGTTGCAGGATATTCGTCGAAGGGGAATAAATTAAATGGAAAGAGATGCGATAAGGATATATATATGTGTGTGTGTGTGTGTGTGTGTGTGTGTGTGTGTGTGTGTGTGTGTGTGTGTGTGTGTGTGTGTGTGTGTGTGTGTGTGTGTGTGTGTGTGTGTACACGTGTGTGTGTGTACACGTGTGTGTGTGTACACGTGTGTGTGTCTGTGTATGTGTGTTGTACGATATTCGTCAAATGGGGGAAATAAATCAAAACAATATATATATATATATATATATATATATATATATATATATATATATATATATATATAAATATAAATATATATAAATATATATATATATATATATATATATATATATATATATATATATATATATATATATATATATATATATATATATATATATGATCAGTGTGTG